>NW_013675880.1:12522-16181 GCF_000517525.1 Limulus polyphemus
AGGAATTTCTTTTTTGAAAAGTGGTTTTATATGTTAAAGTGTAGTCATCGGAAAGAGAGACTGCTTCCTGTAATGTTTCATCTTTCTTTTCATCTAAGTAAGTTTTGAGGTCGTCACGTGCACAACGTTTAAATTCCTCACTTAGACATAATTGTCTTAGTTTATTGAAACTATTGCCAATATACATAGAATTGCACTATCCATCAAAATAAACCTCTTTTTCGTGGGCAAATTCCATATAAGTTTGATTATCTTGCTTGTGATAACCTCGAAACTTTTGGCGATAAGCCTCCGGTACTAATTCGTATGCTTTGAGAATAGCTGCTTTAACCTTATCATAATTCGTACAATCTTCTAGAGAGAGAGAGCGGTATAAGCTTCTTGTGCTTTACCTGTTAAAACACTTTGCAATAATAATAACCACTTTTCGGTGGGCCATGGTTTGGGCAACCTTCTCAAAATGGTGGAAATATTTATCAACTTCATTTTCATTGAACGGTGGTACTTTAACATATCGATTAAGTTCAAAGTTGTCATTTTGTCTTGGTCGATTGGAGTTGAGTCTAATTTCCATTTCTTTCAGCTTAATTTCTTTTTTCGGCTTCAATGCGAACTTTTCGGCCTCGAGACGTTTATTTTCTCTTTCAGCTTCGGTACGAGCTTGTTCTTTCTTTTTTTCGGCTTCGATAGTAGCTCGTTCAAGCTCGATTTGTTTGAGTTTTAGATCTATGTACAAAGGTTTTACAAACTTACAAACAATGTTTAGTCCTCTATCTAGTCTGAAACTTCCTTGACATCTTATCGAGGGTTCACGATGAGCGAATTAATTTTGAGTTGATGTAGGTACAATTCACTTAACAGGAAGCTAGCTAGTTCTGTGTTTTTCATTCTTAGCCGGTTCGTACGTCGAGTTATTCACCGTTGAAGTTATATAATGTTTTCCTAAAAATACTAATGTCTGATGTCAATCTGCTGAAGTTAAATGATTTATAATATTCGACATCTATAAAAGTTCCCGATTAATAAGTGTTATAACAATCACAGTCATAACTTCCAATAATATATACTGTTATATGACGCGTCGCGTTGATTATATTTATAAGCGTGAGGAGTTTCTCGAATTTTTAGCTTACACACCAATATAACCAGTGTTTATGTACACGCATATATTGTTGATTGTTACACTCGAGAATTTACTACAATTTTAGTGAATAGGCGGAAATATCCCAATACAGATTTAACAGTATAAGTTATGTACATTTCTAAATATAAATTTAACTTAAACAAACATCGATATTAAGATAGATATATGATAGTAAATCCGTCACATACCAAAGTACTATTATCTGATTAGGATTACTGATGTTTTAGTTGATTTATAATCCACGTTTTTAATTTCACCAGTAAACCAGCAGTTCAACTATTTTTATACCAACAGGGTAAGAAAACAATGTATAAAAACTAATATAAATTCACCACAGACGAAAATGCTAAAACTCCAACCATTAGTCACTCTAAAGCACATATAAAATGCTTGTATTTCAGAGCTTGAATGAAGGATATAAGGATGTGAAAACCAACAAAAGACACTCCTTTAAAGAAGAATGATTCATTTGTAAGAGAGTTAAAGCTTTAACGTAATTAGGGACATTTCGTCCAGTTAATATCTGTTTGTTTCTTTAAGTGTAATGCCGCACAAAGAGCTTTCTGAGCTGTATTTACAGTAGGGATCGAACCCCAAATTTAAAAGTAATAAGACCTCAAGCTCACCGCTGAACCATCGAGAGAAAACTAGTAGAGAAAACCAATAATGTTGTTAGAGAGGAAGAACCATTACGTATTGAAGGGAAGATCTTTCAGGCCCCCAGTGGTACAGCGGTATATCTACGGAGTTACAACGCTAGAAACCGGGTTTCGATACCTGTAGTGGGTAGAGTACAGATAGCTCATTATGCAGCTTTGTGTTTAGCTAACAAACCACAACAATATCTTCTAGTAACAATGGTTATCATAAAAGAAACCAAGGAAATATTTTCCAATAGGGAAGGAAAATTATATTGTAAAGGGAAAAAACTTTCTTGTAACCCATGAAATGGTTTGTTTTAAGAAAAGCTTTATTGTAGTTGTCAAACTTTGATTCGGGGACCCAGATCCCTAGGGATAATCCGAAAAATTTTAGCTATTATTTTCTTACAAGGTGTCCTTTCCAGTTTACTACAGCATAGATCCCAGGTTTCCAAACTGTTCCAGTTTCGCACCACTTTCGATAATTCTTATCCTGCCACATACCATCACCATATGCTAATTATAATTAAGTTATATTAAACTATACAACTAGGGTATTCGAACGACATAACCCTTTACGGCGTTTTCCAAAGAGATATAAGATTGACCTTCGAGTGAAAAAAACGAAGGCGAGATTTCGTCAGATGAAAAAAAAAGAATAATTTTTCTGGTTATGCAAGAAATATATATATATGTTTAATAATAGCCATGTAATATTTATTATTGATCAAATGACTACTTCTTGCCAATAAAGAAAAGTTACTGTTTTAGTTTATCAGTGACGAAAGGCAAAGTTTGCTGTTGTAATAATGAGCCTTCAGCACTACTGCACGTGTTTAAACTTACATAGTTTTTATTTCGTTGCATGAAATACGCCGCCAGGAATACCGTCGACAGTACTGCCTGTATTATGCTGACGGAGTGTGTCCCCGCCAGTTGTTCATTTCATGACAAGTTTATAATTAAACCTATTCTACTGTCAGTTAAACCTCCAGAGCATAACTATTTTTGGATAAGGGATCATTCAAACGTTCATACTTTGAAACTGAGCATGAAGCCACAATATCCACCAGTTTTAAACAAATTCAATCCCCATTTATTTGTTTGTAAGAAATAGTGCAGGAAACAAAAACAAATACACTACCGATGAGTTGCATTGTTCATAAAAATTGATACTTGTATTTGATATTTTAGACATAACTGTTAACTTTGATTATTTACATCATTACACACTTTCTAATTTTTGTTTGTTTGTTTTGAATTTCGCGCAAAGCTACACAAGGGCTATCTGCACTATCCGTCCCTAATTTAGCTACTCTTTTACCAACGAATAGTGGGATTGACCGTCACATTATAACGCCCCACGGCTGAAAGGGCGAGCATGTTTGGTGTAACGGGGATTCAAACCCGCGACCCTCAGATTGCGAGTCGAGTGCCTTAACCACCTGGCCATGCCGGGCAAAGCTTAATGTTCAGGACGAGTGGCTTCAACCTGTCTAATTTTGTGATGCAAAACTTTTAGGATGTTTTCTGCTCTTCTTCGTTATATCAACGTGCAGCAGAAGTAACAAAGCTACTGACCGTTCTTTTAGGAACTCAACAAATCTTTGGTATTCTTTGCTTACTGATTTTTCAAGTGAAGCACTTTTACCTTTAAACTCCATATGTTGAGCTGAGTTATTGTTTAATACAATTTAACCATATTTTAAAGGATGCGTCATGCCTTCTGTTGCTGTTGAGTTATTGTTTAATACAATTTAACCATATTTTAAAGGATGTGTCATGCCTTCTGTTGCTGTTGAGTTGAGTTATCGTTTAATACAATTTAACCATATTTTAAAAGATACGTCATGCCTTCTGTTGCTGTTGAGTTA
>NW_013675880.1:17181-20338 GCF_000517525.1 Limulus polyphemus
AATTTAACCATATTTTAAAGGATGTGTCATGCCTTCTGTTGCTGTTGAGTTGAGTTATCGTTTAATACAATTTAACCATATTTTAAAAGATACGTCATGCCTTCTGTTGCTGTTGAGTTATTGTTTAATACAATTTAACTATATTTTAAAGGATACGTCATGCCTTCTGTTGCTGTTGAGTTGAGTTATCGTTTAATACAATTTAACCATATTTTAAAAGATACGTCATGCCTTCTGTTGCTGTTGAGTTATTGTTTAATACAATTTAACCATATTTTAAAGAATACGACATGCCTTCCGTTGCTGTTGAGTTGAGTTATCGTTTAATACAATTTAACCATATTTTAAAAGATACGTCATGCCTTCTGTTGCTGTTGAGTTATCGTTTAATACAATTTAACCATATTTTAAAAGATACGTCATGCCTTCTGTTACATACGAGCGTAGTGGGGTGGGGGGAGTAAAAATATTCTTTATGGATACTGAAATTTAAATGTTTAATTAAATATTGCCTTTAAATGAATGATTTAAAATATGACTTCAATTTATTACCTGCTTTTAAGTCTTTGAAATTTATTTTATATTGCATAAATACTTTGTGGTCTAAACTAACGTGTTAACCAGTATACAAAAAATAGTTTTTCTTGCTCGTATGCTTTCTTTTTGGACCTTTATTACAGAAATTTTAAACTTAAGCGAAGGTACACTAAAGGCCGAATAATGAAAAATGACAAATTTGTTAAAATGAACAATTTTATGTCAACACGAGTATAGACAGAATCGGATAACATTATGTAAAAACACGAGTACAGATTTTACATAATGTTATCCGATTCTACACGAGTACAGATTTTACATAATGTTATCCGATTCTACACGAGTACAGATTTTACATAATGTTATCCGATTCTACACTAGTCACTAACTACATCATGTTTCTTTAGACAACTACTACCAAGATGAAATAGTTTTCTATTCATCAAGCTGTTCTGAGTCCTTTCAGCATGAAACACAAGAATAATTCTCGTGGAAAGATCGACCAGTTTCGAGAAAAGAATTTAAATAAAACATTTATTTGAAAATCTAATTTTCAATGTATCTTTCTCTTAGTTTAATGAATACAAAAAATAGAATATGGAACGCCATGTTATCAACTAACTCATTACTACCTGTGTATGAATATGTGAAATTGGTTAGGATTCAACTGAGCTCACTTTTCATAATTTCAATACTTGTCTAGTATAGTATCAACACTTATTACCATGGTAACACGGAGTCGAGTTTTGTGTTGTTTTCCCTTTCGTTTGAACATCATTATTATTATTAATTTTCTATTGTATCTAAAATCCATTCGATTGAACTTTGTGTTTAATAGATCATTAAATACATTTAATTTTATGTTCTTAAAATGGAAATGACAATTTGAATTTGTAAAACTGACTCTTTCTACGTTTCATAAAACATGCACAGTAATGCATAAGCCCCCCCATTGGCACAGCGGTATGTCTGCGGACTTACAACGCTAGAAACCGAGTTTCGATACTCGTGGTGGGCAGAGTACAGATAGCCCTTTGTGTAGCTTTGTGCATAACTTCAAAACAAACAAACAAACAAGTAATGCATAAATGATATTAAGAAGCTTTACATATATTTCAAAACGTTGTTATACTTATACGATTATACCTAGAGCATTCACTGCATTACTTCATGAATGCATTTAACATTTTTCATTGACTTTTGTACCTCGTTTTTTTCCCCAAAAAGGTATTACTATGTTTGTCAAGAAAATTGATGTAACTAAACCAAGAGATGTTTCTAAAACCACAGTCATCAATATATATATAAAATCCAAGTGTCGGTTGGTCACGCTCGATTTCTCCAAATTTCGTGAGTTTCACGAGTTCAATTCCACTTTTTCTCCTATAATGCTTCCTCTTTTGATTGCCCGTTTCAATTTTTGTTGAATTCACTCGCTAACATAGGCGTAAATAGCTCCTAAATTTCTGCACTTGTTCTGCTGTATAAAAGCCTGTCAAGGAGGTAATTCCCAGGACCAGATCAGGCATGGCGTTATGTGTGTGACACGACATCATCCACATCATTATGACGTCAAGCTAGGTAGGATCGGTATAGGAAAAACGCGAAGACTCCCATGATCAAAGACACGGAAGTGCATTGCACCTTATCAATGCCTATGAAAAGTAAGTAAAATATTAGCACAAATCTATGCTTGGAATTATTACGAAAAAACCTTTGTTAAAACAGACTGAAGATACAATTATTTATAGGAAAGAGGATGAATTTTCGTCAGAAGAAGAACAGGTGTGTATGCAATCACATGGTCATCGTATGTTTTAGTCTTTTATTCAAAGGCACCGATATGTAGCAAGCATATGTGGGAAAAGAAAATTTTATATTTCGTTTATTTGTTTATTTTGTGTGTTGTCAATTTTATACTGAACAGTTTTGGTTTCCAATGGTTTCTCGTCATTTGTGACGGATTTTTACTCTAGTTACAAATAACTGACTGCACGATATTATTACACCGAATTTGATTAAATCTGCTACTTCTTAGTTAAACAACCACATGTTGCATGTTGAAAAGCTCTAAAACGCCTTCTATAGTTTAAAATAATCTAGTTTTGAAAGTCAGGAAATTAAAAGAGTAACGTGTGTGCGTACGTGGGAAGCTTTTAAACTTCTTTAAATCGTGCAAAAACAAAATTAGGACTAAGGAAACACGTTAAAATACGTAAGGGAGGAGTTGGTGTAGATACTACTATGCATTGCAAGAGAAAGGTATTTGGGGAATGGAGCTGTTGCGTCAGCGAGGTCACGTGATTAGTATCACGCCACTCCTTCTCTCGAACCTTCGGAAATTGTCGGGAGATTACTAGATATAGGGTAATCTGGTGTATATAAGAGGGTGACAACGTGACGGGACAATGTGTAGGTAGTGAGTAATTGAACTGCAGTCAGAGAATATTGTTGAATTTCGTTGTTATAGCGTTTGTTATAGTGCGACTGTTGAAATTAAGTGTATCGTAAAGTTGTATTCGGAAAGAATAAACCAGTTTTATTAAGTAAGGACTTGTGTCGCTAAAGTTTCGTCGGAACGAAGTTACGGAAAGTTAATAAGAAATCAGTTAACAAACGG
>NW_013675881.1:0-2330 GCF_000517525.1 Limulus polyphemus
AGAGTTGTCAGGAAAATTCATGATCCTTCTAGAAACTCCAGCGCGCATGCTCCCAGCGTCGCGTGACTTCCGCTGTCGTAACAATATATTAAGAGGAAATGCAACTTCATCACTGCACGTGGAGAAGTGATACACATTTCAGGTTATGGGGAAAGATTTAGTAATGACCATAAGGTATGGTCTATAGAACTCCCGCTACTCAACTAGCTTAGGTGAGTGAGTCTTGTGAAATGCTGAACAACATTTTGGAACAAAAAATCACTTGGCAGCCTGGAAAGTAATGGTTTTAATACCCTTTCAAGTGAATTTTTGAACTTCTATTTGTCATCTTCAGTTGCGCAAATTGCTTATGTACTAGGCATTACATCTACAGGCACCAACCACATTAAACTTTGTTAATGAAATGGCTATCATCCAATATCCTATGAATATCTCTCATAGTGAAACTTAACTCAATAGCACAGAAAGGTATGGCCACGATACCCTTTCAGATCATTTCATTTTATTATCAACATAATTGAATGGTAATTATACAATTTAGTACATACTTCATACTTCCCAATACCACTCAATAGCTTGAAAAGCAAGGAATACTACTTTCTTTTAGTCATTCATCTTTCAATCCCGTGACATTCGTAGCTGCATGATAAATATATGGAAATTACAAATTTTACAGTGAAAAATAACTTGACAGGTTTAAAAGGGATCATTACTTTTTCAATCATTCATTTCTCAATTACATGACTACTCTAACTCTTGATAACCTTGATTAATTCCACCCATGTCAACAACTAGGCCGTCTTCGATGGCTCAGTCAACTATTGGAGCTGTGTATTGTTGTTAGATCTAACACTTTCTCCTTTGGATCATCGTGAACAGTCACATAAGTACTTTGAGCTCTTTCCTTGAAGTGGTTCGAGAAAGTACTATCATTTTCCTGTGACTCATTAGTCTCCTCTTTTGACATCTAGTCAAGCTAGTTTTCAAGAGGCTTACTGTGTCATGTTTTATGTAGGGCTGTGATTCTTATACCGTTGGTGTCTGTGACTTGTTGGCGATAAATGTTAACAATAAATAAACAGCACACAATCCACTTGTTTTAAAATAATATATTCAAAACAAGTCAGTGGCGTAGCAAGGGTTCTCAGCACCCGGTGGCAAAGACACTTTTGGCGCCCCACATCTGAAATGTTTTGATTATTTGTTTTGTGACTCATTACCCACTTAATGACACTAACATAAAGAATTAATTACCGCCTTACACAGACCTAAAATAAAGTCACAATATAACATCTCACGATATCACAACTGTAAACCTGAAACTAATGAAGTATAGCCTACTAGGTGTACTTACATAATTTGTAAACCATTTTGATATTTATGTCATCCAGTATTGTTCAAAGTCACAAAGCTAGAGTAATCTTTCAAGCATGCAGAATAAATTTATGTTATATCCCTAGTTTTGAAACTTATGTTTTATATGAGAAGCCAGTCACTTGTGGTGTACATGGATTAAAAAACAGATTGATAAAATACTACTTAAGTTTACAAATAACAAATTTTATTAGTTTACAAAACTGTACATATACTTAACTAGATATTGTACAGGTAGCATTCTGGTATTCATCGTTACATTATATGAACCTTTCGTGCTTTTGCTGCTGCAAATGCATCAATTAAACTATCAAAATTTAAGGTATTAAGTACGTCTTTTTTCAATACTTAATATTGCCAAGTTACTAAGTCGTTCTTGAGTCATTGAGGTTCTCAAGTATGTAAGAATTAATTTCAGCTTGCTGAAGAACCTTTCACAACTAGCAATAGAAATCACAATTGTTAACAAAATCTGCAATGCAATTCTTAACTTTGGGAAAACATCTTCGCCATATGAAATTATAAATATTAGCAAATCAGTTGGAACCATTGGTTCAGGAAAATCGGCCTGTGTTCTTTTATTTATCAACATTCTACAGTCTTTAATTTCTCTGTACAATTCTGGTCCATTAATGTCACCTGCTAAGTCAAAACGTTTTTCTTGCAATTTTCCGTCTTCGAAATCTCCAGAAACAATATTTTGCACATCTAGTAGAAATCCAAACCGTGAATCTAAATCTAGTAAGCGAGAAAATCTTCCTGTTATTTCTGTAATCAAGCGATCAATAACATCCTTCATGATGCGATAAATTTCCTGTTCAGCAGTCAATCCAGTATCAACTGCATTTTCGCCTGGCATTCGTTTACGACGTATTTTCTTCTTACAATGGTCAATCCCCATGTTTCACATTAATTCTTGCCCACTTTAAGTGCTTCTTCACAGGACCTTTCACATG
>NW_013675881.1:2470-4295 GCF_000517525.1 Limulus polyphemus
TAAGCAGCTGCTTCTTTAAAATTCATTTTGGGGTCCTGAAGACGTTTCTGCACTCGATTGATAGATGATAAAAGATTTCTCCAAAAATGCAAAAGTACAAGAAAATCAAATGAAAGCATGCGTTGCAGAATATTATGAGCACCACATTTTGTTTTAGCCGTGTTTCAATTATCACTTAATTGCTCTAACAGTCCTAGCAATTCATCCAGTTTTTCATGTACAACTTTTACTGATTTTTCTCTTGCACTCCACCGTGTTTTTAATTCACGCTTAACAGAGATCTTAAGCTCCTGCTGCAGTTCATCCCATCGAGTTGTTGAATGAGCAAAGAAATTATAAATGGCTTCAATTATACCAAAATATGTAATAACTGTTGTTTCCTGACTTGCAGCATGAAGACATGCTAAGTTCAAACTATCGTTGTCGCAGTTTCTAAACACTGCTTTTGGATTTGTGTTCAGAATTCTTTGCTGAATGCCTGACAGATGACCTCACATGACAGCAGCATTATCATAACATTGTGAACAACAATTATTCAATAAAATTCCATCCACTTCTAATTTTGTGCTTTTGTTTTCTCAGTATTGGCAGCGTCTTTTTCCTTTATCTGTATAAAGTCAATAAATGATTCTTTGACTTCTACTTTTCTTGTCTCAAAGTCAATGTCAACAAACCGAATCACTTGGGCCAATTTCTCACGATGGGCTAAATCAGATATGGAATCAAACGGAATACCATAGTATTTGTTTCTACAAATTGCTGACAAACAATAATTTCGCACATGTGAAGCCATGAGATTTATAAACTCAGATAAGATGTTGACGTTTGCTTGTTTTTAACATGCTCTAAATGCTCTCTCATTACTGGGTCATACTTTGCTAATAACTACAAAATGGACAGGAATTTTCCATGGTTTTTGTTTGAGATTATGTCCTCAGTATGACCACGAAATGCAAGATTCTGAGAAGTTAAATATTGTGTATAATCCAGCAACCGCCAGTGTACATCTCTCAATTTATTTTTTCCTCGTTGAATTTGCCTTTGCAGCTCTTCATCAATGCCACTTTGAAGCCGAATTCGGCGCTCAGTTTCTTTCCAAGCAGCAAATGACTCACGATGACTATCACCATTTTCATGGGCATTTAACTTTTCAATTTTTCTCCACTTAGAGAATCCACCCTGTGTTTCGAAAGCAGACCGACTATCGGATGTCATACATGTACGACGTCTTCTGAATGTACAAGAGGTTAATCGTTCCTGGTTGGTGTATTAACCTCTACATAAAGCAGCTTACTGCATTTCTTGTCTTGCTTTTTTCATAGACTGCATTTTGATTCAAAATAGAATGCCCATCTTTGGCATCAAATGGACCTTCTTTATGTTGAAATTAATGTGCTCCAACTTTAACAATCTCTGTGCGATGTGCATGTGTTACAACTGCTGAGCCTATTGTATGAAACTTCATAAATCCAATATCCATGTGTGTTAAAATATATTTATTATGTCATCCTCTTTTAACTTAGCAACACTATTATGTGGATTTGTTTCTGACAAAGTGGAATCCTCTTGTTTATTATCATTGTAGCTTTCAACAGGACAGAGAACGTTTCTTCGTTGTTTTCTTTTTCAAATGAAATAGCATGTTCACAATCTTGCACTTTGCCCTCTTTGCTGCCATCAAAAGGAACAAATGCTGGCTTACTGGTGTCATCACTTCCAGCAAGGAAAGCTCTCACCAGTTTGCTTGAGTCCACCATCGAAGCTGCAAATTGTGCACGTCTTTTGTGTCCATGTGCCCCACTTTATTTTTTCGACATAATGGGCT
>NW_013675881.1:5256-18855 GCF_000517525.1 Limulus polyphemus
CCAGTTTTATTTAAGAAAGGACTTGTATCGCTAAAGTTTCTTCGAAAAGAATTTTTACGGAAAATTAACTAACGACCAGAGACAGAGACGTAACAATATACTATATTAATAGTTAGCATTTATAACCAACAGAGAGTATAGTCAATTTTGTCTCCAGTTGGAAAGTTTACCTCACTGTGTTCAGTTGGAGCAACTAAGCGAATTATTTAAGCCCTCTTGTTTTATTTAGAGAGCCAGTTAAATTATAATAGTTATAAGACATTGTTCCCTTTGTGCACATTTATATTCTGTGTTCTTAGATACATTATTTAGATAAATAAAAATTATTTAGTGTACTAGTAATATTATTATAAAAAGTTGGCTTAAATTTCATCGGCAACTGACACTGACAGTAAAAAACAACAACAAGAAATTAAATGTATGTACTGTATTTCTTGTTTGAAATGTAAATTGTTTTATTTATTCTTATAAAAGTAGCTAAAATGTGGAAAATAAGAAAATTATTAGGTTAGATAAAGTTAGATTAGGTAAGATAATTAATAATAGTAATTCTTCACCAGGTTTGCTCGCACATTACATCGTTCAATAAGATAAGCAAGCTACCCAATTGCTAAGTGATTTACAACTTTTGCGGCGGAATTATTAGTTAGACACTGTTTAAAGGGAAATAAAACAATAAAATAAGAATAAAAAAAGTTGTATGAAACAATAAATTCCGAAATTATACACACCTTTTCACACAATTAAGTTATCTTCCCCAGGCATCTTCCTTAGAGTTAGAGATTTACATATTGCTCCCACTTAATCTCATGATATTTCTCGTGAATTGCTCTACTGTATAATAATATTATATAGAAAAAAATGCCACCAATAGAAGGGCGACACATATTCCTGCGCACTAACTTCCTCTTTGCTTTTGTACTCATGAATCTTTATTCGTTTACTGGGCAACGAAAATATCAGATGTGGTTTTTCTTTTTAAATTTAAGGAGATTTGCAATATTTAAGGAACTTAATTTCCTTTTTTTTTCTACAAACTATGAACAGATTAGTACATGTAACATCTTCTACTACTTGTGTGAGTGAATAATTTCCTTACACAGGCTATATAATAGCTATGGCTTATGGAGGTACGTTCTCTGTAGATAACATGACTCCAACCCAGTATCTTATTCACCTGGAAGTGCCTTGCAATTCATTTCTTAGCTGTGCTCAGCCTCCTCGCATCTGCCTGAAGGCTATGGATCTAGTCACCAGCATTTGGGCTTATCTCACTCATACTGCACTAAAGGCTTTTAGTGTTTGGAGACAATGGTTTCACTGGAACAGCTTATCCCTTTTAATCACAAATATATGCCCCTCCTTCAGTGGGTTTTGCACAACCAGAGAAACCTCTCACAGGAAACGTATCTCACCTGTTCCCTTCTCTATTATTGGTGTTCCATTACCTCTACCCAAACTAAACCTGCACCTCTTCATTGATGCTTCTCCCTCTGGATGTGGAACATCTCTGAATGAGAATTACACATTTTACACATAAACCCATGAACCCTTTCTATGTATAATGCAGTCGAACTTCTGGTAGTCCAATAGACATGCTCCCATTTTTTATTCCTCCTTGTAGTGGACCATCTTGTGGATCATTCAGACAGTTCCTTGGTTTTTACTATATCAACCACCAAAGGGGGAACCCAATCCAGGGCCCTTTGCTTTCAAACTCTGGACCTTCCTTAATGGGTTCATCTCATCACCTGTCATGTATCAGGTGTTATGACCCTGATTGCAAACCACCTCTCTTGGGCGGATCATGTCCTTCTCATGGAATTGTTTCTTCACTCCAAGTTTTCTGTTGGGGTATTCTGTCTTGGGGACCCCACTCATCGAAGCCTTACCATTCCTCCTATTTCCAAGCTTCCTCTCTTCTTATCGCCAGTCCACATCACTCGATCCTGCCTGTTGATGCTTTCTGTCAGGACTGATCTTATCCTATTAATCATGGTTACCCACCTCTCTATCTTTTACTTTGGGTTCTGGCTTTGCTTTGAGACACTCCTTGTCATGACGTTTTGGTGGTACCCCGCTAAGCCTTGGTTCCTTCTTCTATGCCACCTAACAACCCAATCCCATCTTCCCCTCCCAGTTATACTATCTCTCTCTCTCTTCTAGTTCCACCCAACACATAATTTTTCCATTACGGGACCTTGCCCCTCCATCATCACATTTGCGATTGGTCTGGTTTATCACCCATTTAATTGGAGTTTCCAATCAAGTAGTCTTTTCTTTTCTCATTCCTATCATCTTTCTACCTTATCCATCTACCTGTGTAAGTGACGTGTCTTTCGATGTTAGTCTATCCATTGCCACATTCCTCCTGAACATCTTACCATTTGTAATTTCTCTTCCTTTTACCTTGCTATTTAACAATGGATGAGCTGTTTTCACCATTGTCAGTTATTAGGCAGCCTTGTCTACAAGATTTTTCTTTTTTTTTTGATACAACAAAATGTCTTCCTCCCAAGTTTTTCCACATTTTTCTGGTCCTTCCATATCCATAGACCTACCTACCCTGTTCCCATGCCTGACTGGGACCTCAGTGTCATCTTGCACGCTTTTACCCCCTTTTAATCACAAATATATGCCCCTCCTTCAGTGGGTTTTGCACAACCAGAGAAACCTCTCACAGGAAACGTATCTCACCTGTTCCCTTCTCTATTATTGGTGTTCCATTACCTCTACCCAAACTAAACCTGCACCTCTTCATTGATGCTTCTCCCTCTTATTTTTCGCCTGTGGTCGCTGTTGTTTACATATCTATGCTATTGACTCTTTACGACTCCTTTCTGTCATTCATATATTCTTCTTTATCCCGACCGTTCCTTCCTTCCTAAGTCCTCAAGAAAGAGACTGCTCTTTTTCTCATATCTCTCTTCTTTCTATTTTACACCTCTGTGATCAATTGGACCCTCACAGACTTATGTGCCCTGTTTATGAGTTTGTTACTATTTAGCTTGTACTTCTCACTTTCATGGCTCTCAGCTTAAACTCTACATTTTCTAAGATTCTCCTTCCTCCGGGACATATCTCCTTCTACCCTTACAGGTAAGGTCTGTCAATTTACATGTTTGGTCTACTCCTCATTAGGGGTCAATATCACACACAGTTCCAGTTTTCATCCCATCAGATTCATCACCTCACTAATTCCCTCGCCTCTCATTTTCGACGACGGTTGGACAGTTTACAGCTGGTATTTGGATTACCCCTCACATCTTTGTCACCCACTATGTTCACCATTTGGCTGTCTTATCTCTGTTCGCCATCCTACAGTCCACTCATGCTTAAACAGGTGAGTATGTTTCCCTTATAGGATCCCCTGAGATTGTTATTGATGCCTCCCAATCTATACATATTTCCCAAAATTCCGCATCAAGCCAGGATAATGGAAAACACTCATTCCATCTAATCTGGCTCTGTATATCCTCACTGTTGCGATGGGGTGTTCCACAAGACCACTTGAGGTACCCTAGTGGTATAATTATATATCTGACTACGGTCTGATCCAGACCATACTTATTCCATGGGCTATCATGGAAAAAGCAAGCACAATGGGATGGTCTGTCTGTTTTTCTGTCTTGTACGTGTTCGCTTTTCAAAATAGGGATATGCAGTCACTCATAGCACTGTCTCCAGTACAAGACTTTCCTGGCTGAAACAGGACAAATGGAGATCTAGGCATTTTCTCCGAATCTCCCCACCATGAATTCCTTCTTCTTTCTCTTTAAGTGGAGCAAGGGCAACCCTCGCCACTTACCAGTTCCTAGCCACTAGGGTAGTGGATTATGGGGAACCCTCACTGATTGGGATCTAGCTGCTATAGCTAGAACAAGGGGTGCCAATCAGTGGAAAGTGGAGTACAGGTCATCCCTCATATAACTATACCTTTAACATGCCACTTGTACCCTCCCCCTGTAGTCTTCATCTGTTCAGTAAAGTTTAGGCAAGCATATTACAAGATTGGGCCCTCTTCCTGCAGCTTGCGATTGTCCAATAGAGCTGAGGCGAGCTCATTACAAGATCTGTGCTCTCCTCCTACAGCCTGTGACTGTTCAGTAGACTCGAGGTGAGCATGCACTACTATACTGTGCCTTCCTGGTGCATTTGTGTCTGTCCAGTATAGTTGAGTTGAGCACACTCTATACACATGGTTTCGATACCCGTGGTGGGCAGAGCACAGATAGTTCTTTGCGTAGCTTTGTGCTTAACTACTAACAACCAACCAGCAACCAACGATACACACGTGCCTGTCTCCTGTAGATATCACCTGTTAAGTTGAGTGAGGTGAGCACACACAAATAAACAATGCCCTTCTCTTGCAGTTGATGTATGTTCAGCAGATTTGAGGTGAACCAATATATATACAAATGCCCTCCTCCTATGGCTATTTCCTGTTCAATTGCCTCTTTCATACCAAACATAAATTTATTGCAAACTACTACAAATACTAGTATTACTGCAAATAATGCAGTGATAAATTCAAGTATATGTTAACTGCCTCAATAAAGTCACCAGCATAGTAAGTTTGTAACTCTGAGTCTGAATCCGAGAACGTTGCAGAAAACGCAGTTACTATGAGCAGTAATGCGCATGCGTATTATTGGTCCAGCAATATAATTATGAGTTCATGTGTGTGCTACGCTATCCTACATTAATTCGCATATCGTGTGTTGAAATGTATTTTATTTACACGATAACTCTATGTTTTTATAGAAATTTCAAGAATATGCAATATTGATGTCACTGACTTATTATTTTGAATTATTCAACCAGACAAGCTGTTCAAAATTCTAAAATTTATATAGGGCTCCACATTTCTGTTTTACTATATCAATTTATTTGTCCGCCAACTCCTCCCACAGTTTTGGCGCTGCTTCGCAGGAAGAGTGGGGTAATCTGCGAAATATCCTTATATACACCTCTACCAAGGGGAGCTAGATGTCCCGCAAATTTACCCATGTATAATTGGGGTCTAGGAGTAGGTGTGTAGGGACGTTGAACTCAAATATGGTATCGGATTAACAGTGTTGGGTTCAAAGGCTCTATCAAGATCCACAGAGGTAAACCTAGTGCACCAATCAAGTTTCTCCATTATTTATATTTATTTCTATAAATTATTTCTACAACTATCCTAAGAAGGGTTCGTACCCGAAAACAAACAACCAAAAACCACTGTTAGGACACCTGACTATGTGTGTCAATTTGGTTCCACTAGCTTGTGAGTGGGGGTATGAACACAGTTTCGCAAATTTTGCCATTGAGATCGCGGAGGTAGGGGCAGGAAAACAAAATGCAGAGAGCGGGTATTTTATGCTAGTATATAATACAAAAGCGCCTAGACCACCACTGTGTTTGTCGTATCCCAGCCTGCCTAATAAGCACTGATACTGACAAAAGGCCTCGTCGGTACTGGACATGGCAGATGTAGTGTAGTTGACATATTATAATATATTCACCCATGCTTTAACTCACAAGTTCTTATAACAACATAACATTCAAAGTAGCACAACTGCTGACTCCCGACACTTCTAAAACTAAAAACATCTATATTTAAAAATTACTTCTGTTTTACACCCGAAATTAAGTGCTATTCGTAACCAAACTCTCAGGGTATCAGAGAACACTCTGCTTATTTGTGATCCCCCATGTCCTCTAGTAGAGCTCTCTCAAATCGTCCAACACTCACTTTGTCACTGTCTATTAGGAGCTGGCATCAGACACTATGGTACTGCTCCGACTAAAAAGCAGGTGTCAGAGCGTTAAAATGGTGAAATTGAGTTGAGGCAAGCATGCACTAACAAACCACACCCTTCTCCTACAGCTGATGTCTGTTGAGTTGAGTCGAGGCATGCACATACATTATTCCACACTCCATGGCATGAATTCTGTGCCTTCCTTCTACAGCAGGTGTCAGTCCAATAGTCTAATGATAGAGTTGAGGTGAGCACAAGGTATGGTCTGAATGTTCCCCAACCACGCTACACATATTGGCTCTCCGACCTCTTGTCTGCAAGTATTTGGAAGAGCATTATAACGTCCTCACGGCTGAAAAAGGGCAAGCATGTTTGGTGGGACGGGATTCGAACCCGCGACCTTCAGATTGCGAGTCAAGTATTCTAACCACCAGGCTATGCTGGGCCTTACCCAGAGTGACTACTGCTACCCAGCAACTGAACAATCTTCTTGACCAAAGAGTTATGTGGAAACTGCACATCTGCACAAATTTAGAAAAAAAATCCTATATTTATATAAGGAAGTAAAATAGATAAGGTAAGCTTATATACCACACTTTTCTCCCACTTTACTTCCAGCTTGTCCTGAAGCTGATATTAATTTCAACCTTAAAGCCAATAACAGTTACACATGAGCATAACTTACTTAAGTCACTATTGATCTATAAAAGCACCTACATACAATACAGACGAAAAACTCTTTAACAAAGAAACTCAATAATTACATTGAAATATAACTCAACACAGCTCATCTACAAACATTTTAAGAATAAAACACAGACACTTATTACATTTTAATAACAAAACTTTAACAAAGATTAATCAATAGAATTAATTATTTCTATACAATGATTTCCTTTAATACAGATAACATAACATCTCTTACATACAAAGTCCGAATATATTACAATTTATGTCTCAGTCACTGTGGTCTGTAACGTGCTGCCATATATGAACAACCGAACACAACATATCTTTCTTTTCAAGTATCACAAAATAAATATTTACTAGTAGAATTATTATGAACTAAGACTTTTCAGCTAGAATTCTCAACAATTGTTCTTGCTGTCACTGCAGTATAAATATAAATGTATACTCAGAGAAAACACAACTCTCTCACTCCATGAGTAGAAGCAACATATGCAGTTAAATGTAGTGAAAAGAATCTAATAAAGATGATGCAGTATGTTCAATAGAACTCTAACCACTCCAACCATTCATCTCAGAAAATCACACGTTAGGTTAGAAAACAAGGGTCTTAACACCCTTGAGTCAGTAATTTTTCAATCACATAACCATACTAGTCTTTGATAATCAAGTAGCTATCAGCTGACATCTGGTAGATGTTTCTCAATGGTGTTCTGCTCAAAAGCTCAGAAAGCAAGCGTCACAATGTCCTTTCAGTTGAGTTTTGAAACTTTAGCTACCATCTTCAGTTGTGCAAACTGTTGATGTACTAGGTATTGCATCTACTCACTCCAGCTGTCTTAGCTTATGATAATCAATCAAACCCAGCCATATCAATCAAGAGGCTGTCGTTGATGACTTGGCCATTATCAGGATTGTCTCTCGCCTCTAGATCTGGTGGCTCACTGTGAATAGCCAGATAAGTACTTTCAGTACTTTCGTCCTCATCCACTGCGTCAGGGAGGGGATTAAACAATGTTCTCATCCTCTTTTAACTTGTTGGTCTCTTCCTTCAATTCCTGTTCAAACCAACACATTAAAGTTTCATTGGTAATATACAGATGCAGTTAATCGATGTATACTATCTACTTTCAATCGTCTCATCAGTGCTATAACTCGTACAACTATGGAACAACTTGTTATGGTAATAGGATTCTGTTCAGTAAGAACAGAGCTGGTTCCATACCACTGATATATACCTAAGCTAACCCAGTCTCCACACTATTATATCCATTCCTTTTCTATTTTGTCATAGCACCTTTTTCATTGTATGGCAGCCTTTCCTAGATGTTTATGCATGAATTCGTGCACATCAATTAATGTAGAGTTTAACTATTCCACATATTCTTGCAAATATTGTGTAGAGTATGCTCCAGGGATAGGATCATACATCACGTCTACATGACCTCCTACACAAACATTTAACAAACTTGGCAAGCACACGTTGGACAGTGTACATTTTTCTAAACTGTCAGACTGGGGGTAATAAGGTGAAATATGCATTTTCACCACACTCAACACTTTACACAATTCAGAGAACAGCTGTCTATTGAAGTTAGCCCCATGATCAGTGTGGATCTCTTCAGGTGCTTATCAACCAGTGGGTAAGCTATGTTCCATTTTAGATAGTCACGAGTATATATTGATAGCCTCATTCTGTCTCCAGGATTGGACCAGTTATATCTAAAGATATTTTCGGAAAAGAGAACCAACAGTTATCTGGTATAATTTACCCTGTTTTGGATATTTTCTCTCTATGTGGCACACACCATACAATGTAGATACCAATGCTGCATAGCTTGACTTTAAGGTCAGTATAACTGCCATTAATTGCTAGCATAAGTGTGGGTAACAAACTGGTGCCCCCTAGTAACTGCGCCATGCAAAGTCTAGAAAATTTCTTGTCTTAGAGCTCTGCGGACCACTAACTATAACACAGGATGATAGGCAGGGCTCAGTGGCTGTTAGCAACAACACAACACACCTTAGTGCATTCGCAATTGCTCATACAGGGACCACGATTTTTACATGCTAAATTTCTTAATTAGAGCATGCTGAGCTTCACCTTGCTACTCGGCAAGGAGCACCCACACCAGATCTGGGTCCTTCAGAAGCTATCCCTAGAACTCCTAAAGTCAGGACATTCACTGAACAGTTAAGTTCGCTTCATGTAGTGAGATAACCCATCAGCATTTCCATGTTGTGGCCCAGACAATGCTGTATGACAAAATAATTGTCTTGCAATACTGTTATTCAGCATGCTATCATCTCTTCCAGATTTTTAAAGGTCATCACTATTTAAGTGATACATGGTCCACTCAAGTAGTGAATTGTTAGCATGCAGTCAGCATATGTGATTGCATGTTCTACTCCTACTGCAACTGTGACAACACTGTTTTGATTCCACTATTATTGGCACCTGTATCCAACAAGAATTCACATTCTTGTTGTGTATATACCAGTCCCTGAATTATTCTTTTATTAAAGCATGAATCAGGGACTGGAATACTTGCTCTAACCTGTTACTTTAGTCAGTAATGATGCATTAAATTTGGAGAAGTTAGCAACAAATGTTGGTACCACGATTCAAAACCAAGGAAACTGCAAACTTCTCACTTGGTCATAGTTTGAGGTACAATTCGGCAATGACCATTCAGCCCCTAGACCAAGCATTGGGCAGGGTGTTCTGAAGATTAACGATTTCAGGTGGTTACGTTTCTGAAATTCTTCAAAAAATAGTTCATATCTTTTTCTGTACCCTGAATGTTGGAGTGTTATTTGCCCCATGGTACACCGTCCTCAACATATTGTGTTTAACCTCTCACTTGCTAGCGAGTTTGCTTCTGTTGCTGGACAATGTACATCAGTCTTTCTCAACATTTATCGTGTGGCTTTGTGCAGAGCTTGGGTTAAGTTACTCTGATTGGAAGAGACTTGGAAATGCTACAAAGACGACCTCATTTGGTCTCAGATTCGTCATGGACCATAATCTTAGTTCAACATTTCGTCACCTGTACTTCCATAATACTAAGATTAATGGTCAGAGAACTTGATTGACCAATCTGAATGCACCAGACATTGGCAGCTCTCCTTTTTGACTCACTAGCCACAATGAGAAAAAGTCATTAACCAAAAGCCTACATTGAGAAGAAGACTTTGCCTGCACTTGACAGCTCTCTTAGACAACCGACACCATCTCCCTTAAGTGACTGACTCTTCCTCTTGGTCGCAAGTCCTACTTGTGAAAAGGGAATGCAAAGGATGATATATATGTCAGATGAAACATAGAGAACTATGTAGTAAGATATCTTGTGGTTACAGAACTAAATGTTTCTTTTTACTATCTACTATGTGGTAAATTTCAGATAGTACTGATTCTCCTAAGAGTGACAAAGTAGATCTGCAGAACGACAGGAGATTAATCAAAATATTTATTGCAAAATTATTTACTCTATGACTAACTGAAGCTGTTTAAAATAAAGAGAAACAGAAAACAAATGTAAAAACACAATAAACATATACATTAACACAAACACAGGGAATGTGTACTTTATTTGCCACCACACACTTTTACTGGAAAATTAACTCTGAGGTTGTTTATCTTTCTCTTGAGTTGTTCCAAACTTACTCAATCGAGATATTTTACTAGACATAATTACTTAATTAAATCTGTAATATAAGATTTACCCAGAGTGACTAGTGCTATTCACTTTACTGGTTATTTTCATTGAAACATAAAGGAGGTCATAAACCCAAGCCCCAAGTGACACGGCAGTATGTCTGCAGACTTACAACGCTAGAAACGAGGTTTCGATTCCCGTGGTGGGCAGAGCACAGATAGCCCATTGTGTAGCTTTGTGCTTAACTTCAAACAAACAAACATAAACTCAAGATGTCATCTTACTACCAGTGGAAAAGACAGCTTTTTTAAATTCACATACTAGATACACAGTTGCAGCTATCTTACCCATGGGAAAATAAAAAATGCTATTTTAGGTGAACAATACAGGACAGTAGAAAGCTAGAGTGAAAACAATTTTATTACTTTCTTGACCAACATATCATGTAGAAACTGCACATATATCTATATAAGTAACAAATTTATGAAACTTTCCATGTTAATACAAAGAGGTAGAAAAAACATGGTGCTCTTTTATATCACAAAAGTACTACCTGATAACTTGGAAAGCAATTGTTCATTTCTCGACCAAATGATCATCCTAATCAAACGGAAATCACACAATGTTATGCATGAATTGTAAGATAAACATCACTTGATAGCTTGGAAAGCAAGGATAATAATTTCTTCTCAGTCATTGATTTACCAACAAAATATCTCTTCTATTGCCATAATGGACAGTTGCCTTTATTAGAGAGTAGTTCTGAGGCTGTTTATCTCTCTTCAGTTGTCCAAGCTTACTCAGTCAAGATCTTGTACTAGACTGAATAAACATCACGTTAATTTCTTACGTAAGTATTTTGATTCGCCAGTTAAATAATTCTCCTATCTTCCTTAAAACATCCTAGTGATCAGGAGATCTGCAGCAACACCTTGGACAATAATTGCATTTCTGGTGCTAACCTTCCTTATCCATCCAACTGATTGAGACAAACACTGAACCACAGAACTTCAGCATCAGACATATTATTGTCTTTCCCTGAATCCATTCATTGCAGATAGTAGCCTGTCGGCAATGTACAATGAAGTAGTCCAGACCTTCTTTAGTTGTAACATTAAATGTTGGTAGAGAAGCATGTTTAGCCTCACTCACAGAGACCCATGATGATGTGCACTCTCAACCAACACAAGAGTGAGATGTCCTAGCATTGAGGGCACAGTGTATTGGGCTGGTGCAAGATTCCCTACACTCAAACAATTGTTAAGTTTTTCCTTGAAGGTCGTGAAATAGCCTGGTACCTACAATCGCTAATTTATTGGTTCTACACGAACCCAGGTTTCTCATGGCCCATGGCTATACTGGCAGTATATTTCTGGGCTTGGAGAGCCTAAACACTGCCATAGGGGTTACCAGTTTGTGCCAGCAATCTTGCCTGTTGGTTAAACAGTTCCTGTTGACGAATGCCATCTACCGACATTTCTAGTCTCTCTCTCCTTCAATTACTAAAGATATCGATCCATGCCAGTGTTTCTGCACTCTGGTTGGTGTATACCTAGGAGTCCTGTAGAGAATGCTCTAGTTAGCCTCAGACTCATCAGACCACACACCACAATAACGATCTTCAGTTGTTCATGCTTCCTGTGCATCAGCATTTAGTTTCAGTGAGAGAACCTTATTGGTCATTTGGGATGCATCAGATAATGGTATTTCCCTTTTCCGGGTCTATGCAGTAACAAGATAATCGTCATGAACTATCATAGCATCAGAGAAAGCCCAATGTTAAAGGAAAGAGCTTCTCTTAGACTTACAAACTCTGTCTGACAGCCATAACTCCTCATGCTTATCTTCCTTGCATTAGTAAACACATTAAGGGACCCTGACCCATGTAGGGATAGTCAGTCCCTGGTTCAGGATGATAGAATGCCAAGTTCAACTTGGCATTTCATCCATCAGTGCTGCTCAGCACCATGCTTCCCTGTAATCCATGGTCACTTTAGCAGGATAACTTCAGGTTGAAAGAAGATTTGGACTGCCTCATGGTTCACCATTCTTAACATTTTCTCAGCTTCGAAGTTTCAACTCAATAACCCAATGAACTGGAAGAGTACGAGTAAATACACTCATCCAGAAAAACAAACTTCCAAAATATCGTTATCTGTGGTTGTGGCACAAACATTTATCCTTCCTACCTACTCTTTGGTATTCTCCAACAACTCTACTTTCCCTTAAAGTAGCCTGCAGGAACAACAAAAAGGGGAGGATTTGTTGAATACTGTATTACAGAGCAGTATCATATTGTCTCTGCCATTGAGTCTGAGTTACAATAAGGAAATTGGAAACAAGTTTGCACACAAGCACAATCTTTATTCACAGCAGAAATAATCAACAACAAGTATAAATGCCCTTCATTAGAAAGAGAAAGAGAGAGAGAGAGACGAAGTTTAATATCTCAATTTAAAATAAACTACGTATAGAGTAATCTCTACCTTAAAAAAATAATTTATCTTAATTTCTTGAATGATCTTTAATATTTTTATTCTTAGATTCACCGAAGTATTCTCAATCTTGATTTGGTGCAGCAACAGGTTATGCCTTTGGAATATCAACCAATTCTTGAACAGAAAAGACTTTTGTCTTTCGGTAATTCACAAGTAAAGTTACAGATATCTCTCTTTGGGGTATGTAAATTTGGTGACTTAATAAAGTGACTTCGTTTCATGCAAATAATTATGGTAAGAAGAACTTAGTTGTTCCCTTGACCAACATTATATACCGAGAAAGTGATGTAGTGCTTAATTTTATATTGCCCGAGCTCACCATAATTCGTTAGTTACATGTAATGTCACCATCAGTTTAAAATATTGTTACGTCTCCGTTCGTTAGTTGATTTTCCGTAACTTTAGCGAAACTTTAGCGACACAAGTCCTTTCTTAATAAAACTGGTTTATTCTTTCTGAATATAACTTTACCGATACACATATTTTCAACAGTCGCTCTATAACAAACGCTAGAACGTCTCACGTGCTCGACAATAATTAGTTCAATTACACACTCTCCGACTGCAGTTCAATTACTCACCACCTACACACACATTACTGTCCCGTCACGTTGTCACCCTCTTATATATACCAGACTACCCTATATCTAGTAATCTCCCGACAATTCACGAAGGTACAAGATATTAGTGGCGTGACACTAGTCATGTGACCTCGCTGATGCAACACTGCCCCCTCCTTAATATTGTTCGTCCCGAACAATAACCACTTACAATAAACCCAATAACAATTAACAATAACTTAACTAAATGTACAGAATTACAATCACAAAATTACAATTCAACAAAGTCTCTTAATTTTACGGTACGTATCTTCTTCTGTACTGGTCTCCGTCTTGTTGGCTTCTGCTTCACGTGGGGTTCATTTGCTTTATCAAGAGCTTCACCGTTTCCCTTCTCAAAACTATGTAGAGTTTCTTCTTCGATGGTGGCTTCTTCATGTGGCACGTCTTCA
>NW_013675882.1:0-2026 GCF_000517525.1 Limulus polyphemus
CAATGCTATGAAAGATGTTTTCTGTGTACAAATTAAATAGACAGTTCTTGTTACACTTCTGTTATTGTTGCATGGTTTGCTATTTCTGCTTGCAAATTTGCAACTGTCTTATTTTTGTGGAGTACAGTGTAAAAAACAGTGAAGGAACAAGGAGTTTCTTTAGGTTTCTCAAAGTTCAGAAACTGAGAAAGCTGTGGATGGAAAGTGTGGGAGTCCAGTGAAACAGTTTTAGCATGTTTAGTTTATTTTCAATGCACAAATTATGAGGTAAATCCTGAATTCATAAAGAGTTTAAGCTTCAAACTTGATAAAACATTAAAGATAAATGTGGCATTTTTCTTCAGTTATACAGGGGGAAAAGAAACGATTATCACTAGAAATACAAATTAAGAGGAATACACCAGGGATGTGACCTTTCCCCATGTTTAGCAAGATTGACATCACAAGCCAACTTTCACTGACTACTGCTATTTTGAACTTCCTGCATCAGTGATTAGTTTTGTTCACACAAGGATCTAAAATAGATATGCATATTTTGCACCTAAATTTTTATCAATTTAGAAACATATCTGGGTACTTTTCTCATATTACATGCTAAAGCTATTTTTTACCTTTAAGGCCATTAATTTTCATTGTTAAAATATGTGAAAAAATTTCAACCACATCACTGTGGTACAATAACCTCCTATCAAATTTATATAATGCTTATTTAAATTATTTGTGATTAGGTCTACAAAGTATTTGTGATTGGGTCTACAAATATGTGATTATTTCCATATTTCTAGGCAAAAAAAGTTCTAAGAAATTATATTTGTAACAAAATAGTGAATAATTAAACTATCCCATGGATTGATTATAATCTATAATACAGGTTTGTTTGTCACAAAACAGCGAATGATTAAACTATTTGTAACAGGCTAATATTAATATACAGTTCTTATTTAAAGTATTTGTGATTAGGTCTACAAATATGTGATTATTTCCATATTTCTAGGCAAAAAAATTTCTGAGAAATTAGCTTTTTAACAGTCTAATATCAATATACAGTTCTTATTTAAAGTATTTGTGAATAGGTCTACAAATATGTAATTATTTACTGATTTCTAGGCAAAAAAAAAGTTCTAAGAAATTAGCTCTTTAACAGGCTAATATTAATATACAGTTTTAATGTAATTATTAACCTCAAGTTATATGAGAAAATGTTACTGGTAAGCCAAGAATGATAGTATCATAGGATTTAGTAGATGAAAATGATAAATTGTCATAGAAAAACATAAAAGTCTTATTTTTGAATATTAGAAAATTGTAGGGAAAAAATGCAAGACACAGCCTTATTAAGATTGATTTACACATTACTTATATATATATATAGTATCTAGTGGCTCAGTGATAAGTGTGCCAGCTCAAACCATGTTTCCATTCTCAAGTTGGGCATAAACACAAACAGCTCATTATAGTGCTTTCTGCTTTACAACAAACAAAATTTATTTATACTTTATCAATTAGTGTATATTAAATACATCCATATTCATATGTACATATTGTATACAGTTTTTAGAGTACTATTTATTTATTTTTATATGCTCATTTGTTGAAGAAAACTGTAATACAGGCTAAGCCAAAATGACTTATAATTGTAGTAATAATGAAATACATTTCCAAGTTTTAAAAAGAAGTACTAATATATATAAATACCTATATGAGAATGATTTTTTGCTGTAATTGTTGTTCAACAGAATAGGCTAATAATGATCTGAAGCTTCTGTATTCATCTATGTTAGCAGGAGTAAGCCTATTTTACAAAATATTTACTTATAATAATATTGATAATAATATATGTTTCACAATGCAGTTAAGGTCTGATGGTTAGAAAGTTTGACTTGCAATCTAAGGGTCATGGGTTTTAATACCCTTCACCCCCAACATGCTCACCATTTCAAATATAGTACAATTATATTGTGACAATCAATCCCACAGTTCCTTAGTAAGAGCAGCCCAAGTTGTCAGCTGATGATATTGACTAGCT
>NW_013675882.1:2750-4433 GCF_000517525.1 Limulus polyphemus
TAATAAGAGATAACTTTCAACACTTTTCAGCAATCGCCTTCAGAAGCTCGTGATAATAATATGGTTATGTGTTTTTGGCTTGGTTACCCCCTTCTAATTTAGTAATGTTACATGTATATACGATTTGTTTCCTTACCCTCTGTTCAACTTAGTGATGCGTACTCGTTTGTTGTTGTTTTTTTTTTACTCTGGATATATGGATTAGAAATTGCAATGTGTTGGTGTTCTAAGAATATCGAGTTGTTACGCCTCCATTCGTTAGTTAATTTTCCGTAAATTCGTTCCGACGAAACTTTAGCGACACAAGTCCTTTGTTAAATAAAACTGGTTTATTCTTTCCGAATACAACTTTACCGATACACTTAATTTCAACAGTCACTCTATACAAACGCTATAACTCAAGTCTCTCGAGCTCGACTTCAACAATACTCCGTTCAATTACACACTCTCTGACTGACGTTCAATTACTCATTACCTCTGTTACGTTGTGACCATCTTATATATACCAGCCTACCCCCAATCTAGTAGTCTCCCGATAAGTCACGAAGGTTCGAGAGAAGGACGTGGCGTGATACTAGTCACATGACCTCGCTGACGCAACAGAGTAAAAGAAGATCTTTTTTTAATTTTTTTAAGTATCACGAAAAAATAATTTGGCTGTTTTTAATATTTTATAATACAGTTGGTGGATCTCAAGGGTGTATCCTTATGGCACGTTTCACTTAACAGTATTCAGTGTGTGTAATCAGTTAATTTCGATGTTTTTTTGTTTTCTTGTCTTTATTGTTCTTGCATTTTTTATGCACATGAATAACTATGAGTGTAGTTAAATAACAAAAAATAGTGTAAGATGTTTCGGTGTTTGTTTTGTGAGTAAATGTTGATTAACAAATTCTAACTAAACGTCAGCCGATCGATGCCTGTGTTATTACTATGTGAGTATCTTCACGAACGTCGGCGAATTCCATATTTAACAATATATAAAGAACTACACATCAAAATCAAATTAATTGCTTAGTTAATGATAGTTATTAAAATATGAGCATTGTATTCTAATTTCTATAGTTCCCATTTCTTTGTCCGCCATTGCCCCCCCCCCCCAGTGGCACAGCGGTATGTCTGCGGACTTACAACACTAGAATCCGGGTTTCGATACCCGTGGTGGGCAGAGCACAGATAGCCCTTGTGTAGCTTTGTGCATAATCAAAAACAAACAAAAAACAATTGTCCGCCAGTAGCTTAGCGGAAAGTCTGTGGACTAATAACGCTAAAAGTCAGATTACGAATTCCGTTCTCGCATTGTGTAGTTTTGAACTTAACTACAAACAAACAAATGATACTATCTATATTTTGTGATTTTTTTAAATTCATTTATTCAACTGATCCCCACACTTTGGGCTTAATTTGTAAATAACATGATCCTAAGTTGATATATATATATAATATCATAGTCTGTACTTGAGAAGTTTTCTACCGGCTGTTCATTATATAAAATCATTTACTGATAGACATTGAATTAATTTCAATGATGTCGTAATAATTTATTTAAGCAATAAAAATCATTTTCAGAAAATATCTTGTTTTAAATTTTATTTAATGATTTAATTTAATTGTTAGTTAAAGCATGCATGAGTTAAGATCGAAAAGTTTGTAAAAAGTGGGACTTGATTCTTGTAGATGATG
>NW_013675882.1:5135-7102 GCF_000517525.1 Limulus polyphemus
GGAAGTTCTGGGTCATTAGTTTACAAACTACTTCAGGACTATTTATCATACTAACAAGAAAACTATTAACATACTAAAGTTTTCCTCATTACCCATTCAAGCCGTCTCCAACCATTATTAGCCTATTGTGTAGCTTTGTGCTTAACTTCAAACAAACAATATTATTTTTATATTATTCTTAGTTCAAGATGTGTCCATTTGAACGTCACTTGTAAACTTAGGCTTACAAGTTAGAATACTGTACAAGTTGTGTGTAAAAACGTTGAGGAAGAAATAAAGTATTTTGTTTTCGTTACATAGCCTATACGTTGAATTATTTTCACCAAATAATCAAAAAGAGCCCGCTAATCGAAAGAATAACATTACAACACTGAGGTCAGAAGTTTAATCGTTTATTTGTTTGAGAGCAAATCCACATTGGGATATCTGCGAGGAATATAATTTAATTAAGCATTGTAAGTTCATAGATTTACCGCTGTCCCACTGAGGTACAATATCAGAAGTAAGATTAATTTGTGATGATAAAATAGAATGTTGAATAAACTTCAAGTGTCGAGATAATCTCATGAGGTAACATCAGAGATTTATTGGAGCTAGTGAACCCTATCGAGACGGGTAGCTAAGGGTCAGAGGGCATGTCATCACGTTTCTATACTTACATTCAAAAATTTATTAAGCTACTATTTTATGAATGTATGTCAATAAACTTGGTATGAAAATGTAGATTTTATAATATAAAATAATAAAAAAAAATCCTAAATATCGATTTTTGTCTGTCACATTGGTAAGTCATTTTTTTGGGTTTGGTCAGATTACATTTTATGATATCCAAAATACATCGTCTATAGTGTCATTCGAATAATATACTAAAATGTCCGATACTGGCAATTTAGAATATAAAACAAAAACCCTCTACTTTTTCTATTTGCTAAGAAATCATATCATTTATCGAATCAACCATATTTGCTCTGCCCATCACATCACCATTTGAGAAGACTTGTTTATCTACGCTTGCTTTTCTATATCGACCAACAATATCGCTTATTGACCAACAATCAAATACGTATCAAGCTTACGTTTAATGTAATAAATAGTAAATGAGAGACCACTGAAATCTTAACATAGTGTGTGGTCAGATTAACCTGCTGTTAACTATTTGATACTTCGCATTGAAGAATCAAACTTTTAACTCTAAAATACATTATGTATAGTCATCGAAAAAAGTTAAAAACAGTTAGGCATCTAACATGAGCTTTAATTAGAATAACTTATTGAGGGAAATTCTAACCTTGAACCCCCAAGTTTAACATAACAGTAAATGTACAATGTTTCGACAAGGTTTTGTCACCATCAGGTGTACTCTGTACTCTGCTTACCACGGGCATCAAAACCTGGTTTCTAGCGTTGTAAGTCCGCGGAGATACCGCTGTGCCACTGGGGGTGGGGGAAGATAAACTTACTGTACAATTTCGCGGCTAATCTATCCAGTAACTGAATATACGCAATATCTAACACTGATCCAAATATTTCACTGGCACCTTACCATTGAAAACAGAGATGACCAATTCACTATTAGCTTACTAACGGAGTGGTTCACTTATTCAGAGTTAGTGATGTGGAGAGGAATTCTCCGAAACTAATTTAACCCTATAACGCACGTTGATCAAAGTGTAGACTGAAATAAACCGCCCTTGAACTTAGACTTCGAGATTAAACAACTTTCAGAATACTGAGTTTAACTATTATATCTGCTATTGTGCGGCTATATAATGTGAAGAACTGAATAATGGCTGATGACTCTTTTTCTTCACTTCATCTATCTCATAGTGACTACAAAGCACGTTCACACCAATTGTATGTTCAGTTCATTTATATAGATGTCTGAAGTCTTATTCTAGACGTTTGTTTAAGTTACTAGCTTTTCCTGACATCATCTAGAAGAATCAAGTCCCACTTTTTAGAAACTT
>NW_013675882.1:7594-17770 GCF_000517525.1 Limulus polyphemus
TTAGTTAGGCATCGAAGAATACTTAACTATAAATAAATTATTTAAAGGGATATTTAGAACTGTAAATCTAAAATGTATTATTTGTTATAATTTTAAACAATCAGAAAAACAACAACATTCAATCATCTAACTTGAGCTTTAATTAGAATAACTTATTGAGGGAAATTCCAACCTTGAACCCCCACTAACAAGAAAACTCTTAAAGGACTATTTATCATATTAGTTTACAAACTACTTCAGGCCCAGAACTTCTTATGGTCGAGAGTGTTTAGTTAGACATCGAAGAATACTTAACTATAAATAAATTATTTAAAGGGATATTTAGAACTGTAAATCTAAAATGTATTATTTGTTATAATTTTAAACAATCAGAAAAACAACAACATTCAATCATCTAACTTGAGCTTTAATTAGAACACGTTAATGGGGGAAGCACTCATTGGTGGTACAGGGATACGAACCCCCGACCCGCAGATTGCGAATCGAGCGCCCTAACCACCTGGCCATGCCGGGCCGTCTGTGTTATGATCACCATCATTATCAGGTCCCGAAATTAATTGTTATAAGCATTGAAACCTGCCGCTGAGACACCAGCACACCCACTTTAACATATAGCTAATGTGAATTATTGTCCTATACATGATAGAAAAGTAATTTCGTATTTGTTCAACACATATAAAAAGAAACAAGTGTGTAGTTGACCGTTACGTTTTTACACTTCTCTATCTATCTAGAGTTGCGTACTAGCATACTTTGATCCCTAATTCAGTTAAGTTACACAACACTAATGGATAACAATGTAGAAAAACTCAGCTGAAACAGGCTAAGTTATCTTTTATGTTTGATGTAACATTTACAGAAAAGGAATATTATAATCACTTTTATACATTACCACCACCGTCCGTTTTGTATATTGTTTAATATTTGTTCAAGTCACTGTTGTCTTGAAAAATGGTTACGTGTGTCTGTTTTGTTTGTGTTGTAATATGTAGCGGGATATAGCAGGACTTGCATAAAAAAGTAAAAGTACAATATAGGTAACACGTACATTAAAACCCATCTGTGAAACACAAGTTATACATTTGTATACTTATACATCTAAACTTATTAAATAGTGAGCATGCGCACAATTTGAACATATTGTCATATAAGAATAAATATAATTTGAGTAAAAGTTTTTGCCATCTTAGTGAACTAACACTGTTTCTTAGTTTTGGTGTGTTATGTTCGGTGACTATTAAAGTTTATTTATTAAAATTAAAAAGAAAAAATAGTACCGGTCTCTGTAAGTAGATATTTTTTGTCTTTTTTATAGTGATGAAAGTAATTCAGAACAGTAACAATTCAAACTTTACTATTAATTTTACACTTTGTACTAGTTTGATAATCATTTCTACTTTACTAATTACACAAAGTTAATAAATATCTATTGTTTACAATAATTTAATATATATTTATTAAACTTTTGTTAGGTACCACTTTACTATTTGGTGTTCATTGTTTATCAGTTGAACAAGAATTATCTTTCTTTATATGATAAACGGGTTGTTGTTTAGATAACTTGTTACTTTTGTTAGGTTGTATAAAATTTCAGCTTTTAACTTACTTTTAGATTCACACGTTCCATTTTATTATATCTTGTAGTTTATTCAAATCAAACCCAGTATTCTACCAAGCTTAAGAAAGCTCCTGATCCAATCTAGTGCTATTATATTGTATATTTTTTGAAATAATTACAAAATTCTATCTTTCATTTTCCCTATAAACTCTAAATTTCACTTTAAACAAACTTTAGAGAGGAAAATATGTTTAATTCTATAGCCAAAGTTCTTCGTAAGAACAGTACACCATTTTCATGTCTGATGCAGGTTTTCTGTCCATGCTAAGTTTTTGACTCAATAAATATCTACACATACTCAAAGAGCCAGATATGTGATGTATTGATTCGCTTCCTACTATGTTATGTTATGTTTGAACTTATCTTGACCTAACTATCCTCAGACCCTCTACTGACGTGTACGCTAGTGTTGGGAGTTTATTCTGGATCATTTTAGATCCTCAGTGAGTTACTATATAATATTTTACACTTCCATGGGGAACATTAAAGGCTATATTATTTGAAATGGTGTCATGTGATTCTACAGCCTTTAACAATCATGGTAAATATATGCCTGTTTGGTACAGTTCGCACACGTGGTGGCACTACACAACAATAGCATAAGCAAAACGATCTTACAAAGTGAAATTAACCCTGTGTACAATCTATCAAGGACTAAATTATATAATGAAAAAATCATATATTTCCTATGTTATTTAACTGAAACAAAATTCGCTTGAAACTGAATGATGCTGGAAAAACAATATTTTGACGTAATCTTTACTCTTCCTTTCACACTTATAATTCTATAACACTGAAGAATTGTTGCAAAATAATGGCAGAGCAGTTAACACTGAATACTAGATACACATTTTACTGATACAATTCTATGTTTGAGTAGGTAAGTTATCTATAATCTAGATTATCATATGTATTACTGATTTTATACGTATGTTAAAACTATAAAGTACCAGCATGATTCGTATATAATATTAGCAAATGGACGTTCGACCCTTGGTATCAGTTGGTGGATGTTTCCTGATTTACCTAGCAATAGGTACAATACTAACGTTTGGAAACCTAACTCCTTACTTAACTTCTTACCTGAAACAAAGAGTCAAGAAGGACACAACATATGAAGAAACTAGCTGGATTTTCTATGCATTTATCTCTACATGTTCACTGCTTTATTTTGGAGGCAAAACTAGGTGTCTTATTGGACGTCGCTGGAGCATGATTATTGGTTCTTGTATTTTCAGGTAAGATGTACACTTATATATGTATTTAATAATAATAACTGATAAAAACAAATTCATGGAAGTAAACTGTTATAATATACAATAACAATACACCTGTAAATAACTAGTCACAGTAATATTTATATTAACATAGAGACACCATTTGAAATTTAATTGGAAGAGAAGGACACATTTTTACTGAAGTCCAGTAAAAAAGATATGTCGTTGCTTTTCATGTAGTTTATGTATCTTAGTGTCCGTGTATATAAACATAATTTTATAAGCCCCTGTTTGTGTACTTTATGTATGATGTGAGATAACAAATTATACTTTTGTTTGGTTATGGTTTTGTTTCATGTTTGTTTATTTCAACTATGAAGTTTTAGTTATATTCAAAGTGCTAACTCACCTTCTAGCTAGAGCAGTTGAATTTCAGTATATATCTAATATGAAACAGACACGAGCTTCCCCCATGAGTGCACGTACAGCTATTAATGTTATGAAAGGTTATGTACGTTAGCTAGTTACATGAGATGTAACTTCGTGATCTAATCGCTAAATAAAAATCGTGCATAATGCTTAATCAAGTTAGTTCACGAGATATAGTTAAAACAAATGATTGTTGATTGTTACTAGATATTGTTATTGATCTTAAGTTATTTAGGTTCACAAGGTTTTGTATTTTTCGGAATTAGGTTTTTTCTTCTTCTGGTTCTCTTTCCTCACTCCTTTATTTATTGACATTGATATTTATGACGTATTGCCCATTAACGTTAATATCTAGTCCTGGTGAGGCACGTATTTATTTATTTTACCTTGGTTGTAGCGGCTGTTTCTTTAAGTCATTTACAACAGTAGTGTGGGTGGGTGTAAAATAATCCTATACGCCCGTGTTTATGCAGTATTTGTATATTAGTGACCGTGTGCATATGCAAAAAAAACAAAAAACAAATGTGGATAATATGAAACTAATATTTGTTAGGCGACTGCGGTGCAACAAACAAAAACTTGATTTCAAACTAATAGATGTTTGAAAAATGCATGAACTAACTTGTTCACTGTCTTCTAAACTAGATCCGTATTTTCTATAGATCATACATCCGTTGTTCTAAAGACTAAATGAACTTAAACCAATTCTTTTCAACCTTTCGAAAAGAACAGAGAAAATAGGAATTTAAGTTTAATATCGTTCCACTGTTTAGGACCAGACATAACGTGTTTTTTCTTCTTACGAATATCTAATCACGAAAGAAACTATTAATTATTAAACTATTGAACAAATATGTTGTTGTAAACTATATTTTATTTCATAACGTTAAGGTCGAGGAAGTTGGTGAAAGTTAAGAATTGAGATCTTCACTGAGTATCTTGAAAACAAGAACACGATATAAATATGAGTAATCAGTGATGATTGAGTTCAGTAAGTTCAGAGTTAGTAAAAACATTTAGCAACAGAAGTTAGAGTTAGGCCAAACAAATAAAATATCTCATAAGATTGATACTGGAGATGCAGCCTCGACATTTAAAACATGCTGAGGCTTTCAAGGAACTAGCAATCATGAAGAAACAAGATTGCTCATTAATCTTCAAATATCTTAACTAACATTGCTCACCGGCTTGGACGGAACCTTGGAAATGTGTGTTAATAGAGAATGCAAAAACTGTGAATAGAGAGAAGCACAAGATAATAAAAATAACCAACCTTATCGTTACGTGGAATGGACTTAAAATTATTCTTTCCAAAATAACCCATAACAACATACCCAAGGACTGAAGAAGTTACAACACCTCTACGGAAGGAAAATAAAGATTAAAGATGGTGATGCTATAAGTGGAGAACAAAGATGACTATACTGTATAGATAAAGAAACAACGATAGTGATGATGTTTTAGAAAGAAATCTAAAATAATGGTATTGTGTTCCTAAAACAAAGATCAAAGTAATATATAGGAGTAGTAGAGATGGTAATGTTGCCTTTTCTGTTATTAACTCTTTTTTTCGCGATCTCAACGACAACGAAAGAAGAGTTATTATGTATAATGTTACACAACACCCATCTATACACTTCACACATGAAATGGAGATGAGTAACTCTATTTCTTTTGTGCACGTTCTTTTTAACCATGATGCTAACGGCTTTGCAACGTCTGTATATCGTAAAAACACATTTACTGGCCTTTTCATTTAGTTTGACAGTTTTATATCCCCCCTCTCTTTCAAACTTAATCTTATTATCTGCCTACTAAATAACGCCTACAAACTAACCTCATCCTATTTAGTCCTTCACAAGAAAATTTCTTCCAATATATAACATTCTCTTTCGAAACGGCTACCCTCAGCATTTCTTGGAGAAAATAACTTTCTCATTTTTAACTAATTTGTTTGTCAAACCACCTAAGATACCTAAACTTCCTTTATAAATCTGCTTACCATTTCTTGGAAGACAGAGCTCCTTTATCAGTTAAAAAATGATGTAACTTTTATTATCCGTAAAGTCAATTGAAAGTTATTATGAAACCCAATTTCAGACTAAATATTTTTTCCATTACAAAAGTCGTGTGCCGTCTGCCCGTTGTTCACATCTCATCTATTTATTCACGTGCGGAGATTGTAAGGCCTCCTATATTGATGAAGCCAAACGTCACATTAAACTACGGGCATGTGAACACATGGGCATATCTATAAAAAACTGGAAGAAAGGTTACAAGCCCTCCAAACTCCGCTATCTATCAGCACAATACAGAAACAGGACATCCGATTTCTTTTTCCAACTTTAAAATTATCTCAACAGCCAAATAAGATACTGAACTTCTAATAAAAGAAATATAATACATAAAAACTCTTCTTCGTTCTCTAAATAATACACATTGTACACTTGATCTGAATCTATTTTAATTTAACTATTTCATTTGTGTTATATTTTTTTCATTTTCTCTTGTTATACTTTGTATATTCAAATTGTTTACATTTTTTTTCTTCCATCATCAGTAATCTATAGGTACAAAACAAACAAACACTATTTGTAATTACAACAGAAGTATGATATACATTTTAAAGATTCCGAAATGTTTAATAAATGTTTCCTGTTGTTACGTTCGTGTTTTCCTTTATCATTGAGAGCAATGTGTTCGTAACTTTATTAGTTCTCGTTCAAAAGATTGTGATGTATTTATTCATGTTATAAAAACATTTTAATCCATTAGCTTTGGCATAACAGTGACGTACTGGAGTATACAACACAGTCTGGTAGCTACCATAATCACTTATGGAGTAGTTAATTCTTTGGGACTTATCTGTTGTTTTGGTCACCCCGTGGTCACTGCTATGGAGGTGAGTCTAGTTGTTATAAAAATATACTTACGTAAAATAAAAGAAAGCCTGTCTTAAACGTTTAATTTCACCTTCCAATCATTTAAAAAGTATCATTTAACTATTTCATTTCAACCTCTAAAAACATCACATAAATATTATATATATCATATAAAAATTACAAAAAACTGCCCTCGCCTTGTGGATACGTTCTCTTTCAGGTTTAATGTAGAAAGTATATATATTTATATATACATATCAACGTTTATAGTACAAACAACCATTTAACATATACTTTTTTTAGTCTTCTAATCTGAGGAAAATTTTTAGTTTTTGAATTCAACTATACTTGTAAAAACTTTTATGAGAATGGTCTAGTTATTATTCCGCTGGAAATCTAGATACAGTTATCACTAGGGTGTAGACCAGGTTTATTTTTCTTTAACTCTAAACTATTACACAATCCGTGTTCATCTATGGTATATTGGTTGTGATTGATGATACAAATACCGTATTTTGTAACTAATGGCTACACCATATATAGTTCAAATAATGTAATTCCAAACCAATGAATACTATAACATTTAGTTTGTGTATTTCAAAAGACACGTCACGAAATAAATTACCAAATCTTTTCACAGTGGTTTCCCACCAAGAAAGGACTCGTGACAGGGATAGTGGCCTCAGGATTAGCTTTAACTCCTCTTTTTATGAATAGCGTACAGACATTCATTGTAAATCCTAATAATCTCCAACCTGATTCTGATGGGTAAGTTACAAGTTTTTTTTTAAACTTACGTAATGATTTTTGAAATACAAACACAATAATTAATTTTAATTTTCTCTTACCTTATTTTACTTTTTTATTCCATATCATCCAAGCCCTTGCTTCTTTTTCTTTTAGGTATTATTTGTTCTTTCTGTTGGTTACAAATGTTTAGCATACCTTGGATGAAAATAATCTAGATTTGATTATCGTATGTAACACTCGAGATTCTGTACATTACTGTTTGAAATCAGTGTTAATTATTATAGAGCAGATACAAAATAACATTTTTACATTGCTTACGATAAAATACTTAGAAAGCAAAGTTTAAAGCCTAAAGACATGGTCGTGAATAGATAAAGTCCTTAGGTTTTAGTTTTTTGTCATGGAAGTATTTAATAACCTAAAGAAAACCCTTTCAAGTTTGTACAATAGCTTTACACGTTTATATGTCATACATTGTTCTTTTATTAAGTCCACGTAATTTGGAAATATTAGATGTTAGCTGTTCAAAGTGACTGAATGATATCTTAGTTACCAAGCTGGAAAAAGGTATTCTAAAGACACAAATATTATATTACATAGATATTGAAATTATCATTTACCAATGAGTTATATCTATTACTATTTTTGTATGTAGTTAACCACAAAGCTACACAATGGGTTATCTGTGCCTTACCCTCCACTGGTATCGATATTGTTTCTAATGTTATAAATCCGTATACTTACGGTGTGACACTAGGAGGCCTAATGCTGTTCAACATCATCAATGTAGTATTAAATTAATTCATAAACCAATTTACTTTTTCATTAACGAGTAAACTTTCAATATCTCTTCAGGTTTTTTTACAACGATGAAATTATAGAAAGTGTTCCTGTTTTGTTTCTGATAATGGGAAGTGTTACTGGTGGAATTCTACTGATTGGGCTGCTTATGTACCAAGAACTACCACGAGAGTCAAATCAGGTTAGTGCAATTTGATTAAAAAGTTTACTATTGGTATTTTCGACTACAAAGTAAATTCGCTTCGTATCATCTGAATAAGTCCAACTTATTTACTAGTTTCAGTTTTCATTAAAGCGAGCAGAGATTATTTCAACTGGATAATAAGATGTGTATGGACATGTGCTGAATCTCAACCAAACTTAAATAATTCAGTATCAACCACACATATTGGACCTCTGGAGATATATCTTCTTAATGAATGCCTGTTCTATATAAATACTTTTAACTTCTGATCGGATACATGTCGATTAAGTAATGAACACAAAACTAGATGACTGATAAACACATAAACATGAGAAACCTGGAATATAATTAATTCCTCATCACACCAAAAGATAGCTTGTTTCATAATAGAAACGCTTCCCTACTATCATCAATACATTTTCGCATGAGCGTAGGAATTTTTTGAAATAGTAGTAAACATAAAATGTGTCCCAAATAAGTTTTTTAATAATACTTATTCTGCTGTTTCATATTCAAGATTTTGGCCGTTTTTGATAATAAGTGTAGTGATAGTTTATTACTCAGTAGAAAACCTTGACATTTTAGGATATATATTTTCCAGTATATTGTATTATCTGTTCCAAAAAAACATAGGAAACAAGTATATTCAAATTTCTAACACAGGAAGAAACAACATCCAGTGAACTAACTACTGTGTACGAAACGTCAGAACAATCGTGTAGTAAAGAACTTAGTGGACCAATTACGAAAGATTTGGACTGTACAAGAACAATAAATAGCGAAAAATTATGTGCATCATGGCAAGAAGATTCAGCCAATGTGAACGTTGATGGTGAACAACCGTACACTAATGGTGAAGGTGAAGTTTATGTGTCACCAAATGAAGCTGTGAAAATGAAAGAATTTTACCTTTTATCAATAGTTTGTATTTGCTCCTTTTACCCATTTATGTTTGTGAATGTTTTATATAAGGTAGGTACATGCATTTGTGATTAGTTTATTTTTTCTAAGAACCCTTTGAAATTATGGCCATCTAACGTTTTAACTTCCGAAACTACGATTTACATTAAAAATTTGAATGTTATTGCCATCATAAACCATCTTTAGATACAGCTTGAAACCAAAACCTTATGTACGAGACCATTGATCGTAGTGTTCAAATGTAATACAAAATAAGAAGAAGTTGTAGTTACAAACTAAGTAACTAAGTACAAACTAAGTTCTTTTAAACTTGAAAATTGCATTCTCCATACTAGAAATAAACGACCTTATAATTTATGAAATAAAAACAAGAATTTGGGGTTATAAAGTTGCTTATTAACAAGTATAATATGTCTTACATACATCAATGTGCACTATAGAAATTAAAAAAATACTTTCATACTGATTTTCAGACATATGGACAGACGTTTATACAAGACGACATGTTTCTGTCCACCATTGGTTCTGTAGCTGGAGCTGTTCATGCACTTAGCCGTGTGATTGTAGGCTTAATTCAGGACAAAATATCTTACAAAGTAAGAATGAGTAAAATGAAGTGACTTGTGTTGTTATTATAATTATTAAAATAATATTTGGTGTGTAAAGGGTATACAATCTTTATGGCTCAGCATTAAACTAGAGGGCTTATAACGATAAAATTCAGGTCTCAATCCCTAACCTGGTAACAACATATCCCATTGTTGGATTTACACATAAAGCGAAAGTGCAAATCTCCATAATCTCAAAACAGTGAAAAGACAAACAAAAAAACACTGTTTTGAGAAACCGTTGAAAGTAAGTTAGTTTAACGCAGATAAAAGGATTATCGGAAGAATTTCAGGTCACAAACCTAATCAGTCGACATCATAAGTAATCAGTGTAGTTTTTCTAAATAACATAAATCTATACACAAAGTAATATAAACTTAACACACAATCAGAACAGAATAATGTGTATATATACCAAAACCTATTTTTCGATTAAACATTATAAAATGTTTCAATGTTTATCTACCTGTTGTTTCAGTTTTCTTGTATTTTTTATTCGTTTTTGCACCTTTAATCACATTGACTTGTATAAACCTTTAGTTAACGATTCTCCTCTTACTGGGAATAAAGACAGTATTGCTGTTGACTGGAGGAAAAGTGATGTACATGATCTGGATTTGTGGGCTGTTTACTACCTTTCCTCTAGCTTTTGTCTGTATTCCGGCTGCTGTTTCTGAAGTTTTCGGAACGAAGTACACTGTTGAAATATTTGGAATGGTGATTTTTACATCAGTAAGTGTAGAGGAAGGATTACGAACCAAATAAT
>NW_013675882.1:18304-20203 GCF_000517525.1 Limulus polyphemus
AACCCACTTAGTGAAATATTATCTTCTAGTTTTGAAAATATCAGAAATAAAGTTGATAATTTGTTAATATATAAAATAAACCATTTGTATTTGAACTGCTATTTCATGACTTTTTATTCCAGACAGCTTCTTTCTTTCTCTGGCCTTTAGTTTTCCATCGTGTTACTCCTTCTTTAGGATGGTTTGCTACCTTTTGTATGACAGCGACTGTTTCATTCATAGGTAAGATATGTCAGAATTAGCTACTCTTATTCCAGGAAAGAAAAAGGGATGTACTAATTTACTGTATTTTAATATCTTGGTTTATTTTATTTTTCATGATTTGTTTCACAAGTACATTTTCTCTATATATGAAATCAAATTATATGTCCGTGACAATAAAACGGATCAAATCTTTACTGATAAATAAGCGTAACTTAACTCATGGTTTAATATTTACTTCTCAAAATATCGTACATACCTCAATTGGAAAAGAGAAAAACCTTTATGTTATTTGTATCCCAGCTGGATTAATGAGCTCTGGTATTGAGTCAAACACGTCGTAGGTATTGGATATGTTGAACATAAGGTGTTGAACTAGTATTATACACTCTTCTTTTTGGATCCTAAGGGTACAAAGAAAAACAAAAGCAGTAATCAAATTACACTAAGCCTAATACTGCTGTCTTGTGACGAATGTAATTACCAACTTTAGTTTCAGTTACGTAAGGGATTCCCAACGAGTGTTAGTATATATATATTGACTATGGGATTGATTCAGTTTGATACAAGTTATTTATATAATATAAATTATAATATAGTACTTTATGTATTAATGAGCATATATGTTGTTATTGTGTAAAGGTAAATAATTATATTCTCAATTATCTGTTTCTGTCCTTCCATAGGGTTACTTGTGACTATACTTTTCCCCGAAACCCATCGTACACAACCATTAACATCAAGTAGTTTTGATAAAGAAAAAGAACGGACTCGTTACGGAGCTGTTGAATATCTGAAGTGAATTTCTTAGCATTTGTTACTTCTCGGATTTTTTCACACTTCCTGTCTAATATTTACGTAATAGATAATCATAATGTTTCTTCCTCTCTCACTGCTCTATTAAATATTTATGTAAACGTATTAAAGGATAATAAGACAGTGTTCATTACATATCTCGTTAAAAGCAAATTAATATGGTACAATGTTATCTGATAATGTTTGACTGGACAATTCAAACATGTTCTAACGTTTTTATGTAATATGTTAGTGTAGATATATTTGTTTTGTTAAGACTGAACTTGGGGTTTCTTCATTTTAATGAAATCTTAAGAAAATAAAGAATTTTCTCTAGATACTCGCTGTTTCTCTTTAATAAACATCTCCATACATTATAATTTCATATCTTATACACAGATGTATACCTCTTTATCTATGATGTACTTACTTCATTTCTCTAGATTGTTTCTGTGGGTGTATTATTATTATTCACAATGTGCATGATTAAGTAAATGTCACCTTTCTGCACCGGTCTCGGTTGACGTAAAAATGTTTTAACATCTGGTACAAACATTGCTATAGAAGAATAGAAAGTAACCTTTCGAAAGTGTATAACTTACTCTACTAATGACATGTTTTGTAAAGAAAAATCGTAGAAAATCCTGGTTTGTCAAGTTTTTGGTAAGAAATATATAGAACAAACATCATCTTCCTTGGATATAAGACGCAAAGAACAACAAGGTCACATACGTAGAGGTGAGTTTTGGATATGTGCTTTAACATGCTTATTAATTTTTTTCCGGTCTCAAAATACTTAGAGACGAAATTTTTCTCCTACCTTAACCTCCCACCCCCCCAAAAAAGGACAAGACTGTTTAGAAATAAACAAAGCCATAAAAGCAGCCGATCTTTCAATAAATC
>NW_013675883.1:0-1121 GCF_000517525.1 Limulus polyphemus
TGACACTAGTCACGTGACCTTGCTGACGCAACATAGTGTGCACAGAATGTTTACAATTTTACGTGTCATAATTCATCAGTATTAGGCCTATTCCATTTTTTAAAACACTACATTGTTAATAAAGTCTCTTTCGGATTCTACAATATAAAATTCTCAAAATGTTGGAAATATTTATGAACTTCATTTTGATTGAAAGGTGGTACTTTAACATATCGATTAAGTTCAAAGTTGTCATTTTGCCTTGGTCAATCAGTGTCGAGACTGATTTCCTTATCTTTCAGTCTAATTTATTTTCGGCTTCAATGCGAGCTTGTTCAGCCTTGAGGCGTTTGTTTTCTTTTTGAGCTTCGATAGGAGGATCTTCAAGCTCGTTTTGTTTTAGTTTTAGCTAGATCTCTACTTTATCTTTATCACTCAACCCCAATTGGCTAGTAGGGACACTAGAGTATTCCTTTAATGCTTCCTAAGGCAATAAATCATGGTCGAGCAGAATTTCGATAATACGTTTTTTAGTTCATTTTTGCTCATTGACCTTTTAACTTCTAGTTCTGAAACTTTGGCAATTTCGAGCAATTAATTTTTGGTATATGTTTCTAGTTGTTCTAGGGAGAGTGATACAAGAGAATCTTGATAATCAGACATGGTCAAATCTTGTTGGCACTGATAAATATAAATTCAATTGTGATTTAAATTTTTAATTTAAATCGAATTTTGTCTCGAGTCCCCAGTTTATTATGCTATGTATTAGAATTTCAAATGGTTTGAAATTGAGTTAACTGATAATTTAAATTTAGTTGTTACAATTGTGCTTTGGATTTAGTATTTAAATATATGCCGATAGTAGTCAGTTTATGATATTTGCCAAGAAGATTGATACACGCAGTTTTCTTTTTTAACACAAATACGTTTTAATATACACACAACAATACAATTTACAACAACAGTTATTACAAACAATGATTTATAAACAAACGTTTTACAAACGTACAAGCAATATAAAATCTTTCGATGGGAACTGACCAGGGACTATCTGATTTCTCGACTATCCCTTCCTTAATTAGGCATCCATGACCTTCTCCATCTCTTGTTGCTTTGCTGGAGCTATTCTCCTCGGAAGGATC
>NW_013675883.1:1131-2276 GCF_000517525.1 Limulus polyphemus
CCTCGGAAGGATCTTTATTGGACGGTGATTGCCTGTGTTATTTTGTCCTCCACAAGGTATGTGCAGCCGAGGTCATGATCTCCTTTTGCATAATTCGCCAAGAGTTCTCTAACCTGAAAAGCCTGCGATGATGACATATGGGCTATGCTCTTCTTATAGAGGTCCGTTAAATGTTCTGGGAGAGGATGTCCTTTCTTTATGGTTGTATTTCTTGGTTTAACATTGACTGGCTCTACCTCCTGGCACACACCCAACAATACCCCTTCCTTAAGTGTCTGCTCACATTTAGAGAAATTAGCCACTCTTATGGGCACTACTTGATGACCAGGCACAAGTGACCTTCCAATCTTCACACCCGCTGGCCTGGATGGGTCTTCCACTGCTTCCACAAACATCGGGCTTCCTTGGGGATGTTCTTTTATTCTACCCCAAATTATCTTCTCTGACATAGGGGGTATTGTAGTTGACTTAAGTGCTGTGAAATGCAAATCAACGGATGCAGCAACACTTACTGGAATTTGGCCTTTGTTGTTCTCAAACATCATGTCATCAAAATTAACTACACACTTCTTCGGTAGTAAGTAGTCCAACCCTAATATGCATTGGTCTTAAATGTCAGCCAAGTATACTTTGTGTCTGTCCTTCATACCAATGAGCTCAATAGTTACCCACAATGGTCCCCACAACCTTGCACAATGTCCTGTTACACCACAAAACTTCTGTATGGCTTCTGGTTCTCCTTTGTGATCCAGCACCTTGATAGTCACAAGGGTTTGCTTAGATGCAGAATCTATGACAAAGTTGTACTTTTGGCCATCCAGCTTTCCTGTCACGTAGACACTACGTGTGCTTGCCATTTTACACTTACCTGTTGGGACTTTCACAATGGGGTTGGTGGGCGTCCCTCAGCCCCAACCACTACTGGTTTTCCGAAGCTGACTTATTTGTAGTATTCTTCTTACACTGGCTCCTCATATGTCCTTGCTGTCCAATTCCAATAACCTCTCTGGGTAGCAGCCTTTCCTGCCATGGCATTTTCCTTGTGTTGATGTTGCCTGCATTGAGCTCTCTTGTGCCCAGGTTTGTTAGAGTGCCAGCAAGATCCCTTAAACGTGTTTGAAAGCTGCCCTTTTCTGGCCTTGAAT
>NW_013675883.1:2931-4850 GCF_000517525.1 Limulus polyphemus
TAGGATTCAAATTCAAGAGCTCTGGCCATTGCCACTGCATACTAGAGGGGTGTGCTTGCTTTACTTGTATCTTCAGTTGTGGACTGTCCAAATTGTATACAAACTGATCCCTCAGCAACAGCTTGAGGGTGGTGCAGTTGGGTAGACCTTGTGTGCCCTACTTTCCAAATCCTGTGCCAGCTCTTGCAGGCTCTCCCCTTTAGCATGGACTCTAGTCCTAAACCTAGCCCTGTAGACTTCAGACTGATTTTGAGTTCTATACCTGACTTCTAGAGCAACTACCAGTGCTCTATAATTGTGCTGACAACTGTCCAAGTATTTCCAGTGGTTGTCCCTTCAGGCTTGTTGCCAGGTACACTGCAGAGGAGCACTCTGTTCATCCATTCATTTCTGCCAGGAGCTCAAATTGTGCTATATATGTGCCCCATGGTTTCTTCCCATCGAATTCCTGTGGCTTCATTCGTACTCGATCACCCCTATTGCTGACACTCATGTCTGGAATGTGACTTCTGGCAGGACTGAAAATGTCTGCATTAGGGTTTAGCTGTGGGGTCTGGAAGTGGCTTCCTGTTGTCTGGGGCTGATTAGGTCCATGGTTAATATATCCGCCCTGTGTAAAAGACAGTAAATCGTCCTCTAATGTATTTAATTCACTTTGAAATTTACTAATCTTTTCCATTTGTGTATGCTGGCTTTCTCTCAACTGTTGGAGACTTTCTTCTTGTTTATTTTCTTTCTTCTCCAACCACTGCTGTAGTATCTCTTCTTGTTTATTTTCTCGTTCTTCTTGTTTCGTTTCTTTTTCCTCCAACAACTGCTGTAATTTCTCTTTTTGTTTCTCTTCTCGTTCTTCTCGTTTCTTTTATTTTTCCTTCAACAACTGCTGTAATTTCTCTTTTTGTTTCTCTTCTCGTTCTTCTTGTTTCTTTTCTTTTTCCTTCAACAACTGCTGTAATCTCTCTTCTTGCTTCTTTTCTTTTTCCTCCAAAAACTGCTGTAATCTCTCTTCTTGTTTATTTTGCTGTTCGAGCTGCCACTTTTGCAGGTTTTCTTGACATTGTTGTTCTCTCTCTCTTTTTGTTTATTTTCTCGTTCTTCTAGTTTCTTTTGCTGTTCTTGTATTGCTGCCATCAAATCTACTAAGCTGTAGTTTGATTTGCCACTTCTTGTTTCCATCTTTTTTTCAGTCCCACTCTCTGACACCAATTTGTTACCTGTCTGCTTGTTTGTTAGTTTCGGGTATAAACTCTTTCCGAGGAACTTCAGTGACAGAAGTCCTTTCTTAATTAAAACTAGTTTATTCTTTCTTGATACAACTTTTTAGTACACATAATTTACACAGTCACTTTAAATATAACAACATTTATAACACACGCTATAAATCACAGTGATTCACACACTTTACCTACGGTGGGTGCCTACGGTTCCCTTGACTCAATTATCTCTATCTTCAATCTATCTGTATCTCTTCAGTCGCGCTGGTTTTTCTCGCCAGGCTTATATACTTGTCCACGAAACCCGAGGAATAAAGTGGCAAGAGTCCTTCCTCCAATATTTCGACGTATTTCGCAAAATCTATGTTGCAAACGCACTCCACTAAGCTCGATCTCCCACCAACCCAAACAGCTCCCCTAACTATCACGCTGAAACCACCATGCTTCACAGTTGGCTGCAATCTGTTGAGCCAAAACTCTTGGTGAGGCTTTCTCCAGACCCATATCCTTCCACTGTCCGAAAATTGAGCGAATCTTGATTCGTCTGAGAACAATACGTCCAGAGGCTTGGTCATCATATTACCTGCCCACTTCTTTCGTCTGACTATGTTGGCTGGTCTTAATAAGGGCTTCCGTCTAGTTGCTCTGCAACAATAACCCAATCTGTGGGGAATCCGTTGAGCATATTTCGGGCTCATCCCACCA
>NW_013675883.1:5505-19069 GCF_000517525.1 Limulus polyphemus
TACTAGTAATACCACTAATTAAACAAGCTTGTGAATTTAAACTCCATAAAAGCTGTTTTGGTTTTCCGGATTTTTCCATAATTCAGCTACGCAGATTTCGAAAATGATATTCATTTTTTTCTGTAACATTAGGATTTTTTTATGAATTGGGGAAACAAAACTCTTACTTAGATCAAATTATTATTTCGTTTACCACAATGAACATTTTTTATTATTATGTTTTTTAACAAAAATACAAACAACCAGAAGAAAACAGAAGAACATTGGTGTCAAACGAATATGCATCCTCATTCATCCTGATTTTTTGTGTGAAATCTACGTCTTTTTAGTCTCAAACTACGTGCTGTGGTCTTTCTTTTATATATTGTGAATGGAGCATCTTGTTTCAATGATCAGCAGTAATCAGCCATGTTCCACCTTCCCTGATACCTCCTCTCCATACCCCTGATGTTTTGATGAAACCTTTCTTTGCTGACAGCACTAAAATTTTCTGGGAAATAGTCAACATGCGAGTGTAAGAAATGAACTTTCAAGCTCATATTACAACCCAACTCATTGAATTTATTGAGCATGTTATTGACAGTATTTTCATAATTTATTAATAACATCTTTAAAGGCAATCCATGCTTCTTTTTCAACTTTTCTCATTGTCCTTTTGAACTGTTCATCCAAAGTCAATTTCCTAATCTGGGGCCAAACAAAAATTTCTTCTTTGAGTTTTGCTTCTGAAAGAGCTGGGAATTGCCCACATAGATACTTCAAACAGTCACCATATTTGTCTAAGGCCTTTACAAACTGCTTCATCAAGCCCAGTTTTATGGGTCAACCAGACTTTCACGTTCAATGATTTCTGATCCTGGTATCAGGCTGAGTCTGTGTAGCCATTGTTTCTTTATCAAGTCTGATTTCATGCTCCGCTGTCCCATTCACACAAAAAACATAGAAATTTTGTATAAACGGATTGTTGACCCAACAATATACAAAGGACTTTTAAGTTTCCAAAAAGTAACCAACCATGTTCTTTGTATTTAACCTTATTAAGAAGAAGTTTGAGATTTCCGTATGTTTCTTTCAAGTGAACCGAATGAGCAATAGGAACAGAGGAATAAATCACCAATTTAAGTAAAACAACAGTTTAGTAGGCTAAAATAGGGCAGAATACAGATAGCCCATTATGCAGCTTTACACTTAACAATAGACATAATAGCAATATTTCAATTACTTGGATAGTTGGAATAATTTGAAATAGTACTAATCAAAAACCCTTATTTTGATTATTTGATTCATTTTTGTAACAATTGGTATAATCGTAAGTGTAATTAATTGATTATTGGAATAATTGAAAAAACAATAATAGTTGAAAACATCAATTTTGATTAATTAATAATCTTATATGACACTAATTGATGTAATTGCTGTTCACAGGTAATCTATTATAACGATTAAGTTGTCCAGCTTTAGTCACATATAGAAATACATTTGCAAAAAATTCATAGTAGTTAAAATTCTGAATTGTATTATGGAAAATCCAGTCACAAATTGTTTATATCTGAGTGTGAAATTTGAGCCATGAATGTGTAGTAACATGTGACAAATGGAATTTATGGGACATAACATGATGTTCAAGTCAGAATAAAAATAAAATGAAAATGCTTTATTTGCCAAAACACTAACAAAAAACTACAAAATAAACTGATTGTCTACTAGAAAACTATGGTAGAATGCTGAAATTAAAACTTAAAAGTAAATTGGTTAATTTGAAAGTAAACTGTATTTAAGCAGAAATAATGAACTAAACAGAATGAAACACAATCAGTTGTCTGAAGAGTGTTACAGACTAGGACAGAACTTCCACATCTAGTCTTGGCTCCTTCACAATCAGAAATTGAAATTTTCTAAATGTGCCCAAACTGTTTATACAAGGCATGTTCTCCCTGTAACTAATAAGTTGGAAAAGGGGCACTGAAATATAGAAATATGTAGACTTTCTAAAATAACAGACTTGAATTGGCACAAAATTGCGTAATGATATTATGAAAAAAAAACGGCAAGTGAAATTTGAGAATTATTGTGATTGACCTAGAAGTTTGGTTTCTTCGTGAACACATAAGTTTTGGTTTCGACAATTTCAGTGTGACGGCTACAACTGATTTTACTTTGTTTTCACTCTTGGATTCTTAGAATTGTATGCATTTGTGCAGCTATTGTGCAATTCTGATTTTCACTAGAAGTTTAGCTTTGGTGATAATATCTAAGAATTCTAAAAAAGCTTAAATTTAAAGTAGGAAAGTAGTAGCTCAGAAATCATTTCTATATATGGTATCTATGTACACGTTGGTGCATAGGTAGTAAGTTACTTATACTATAATAACTAAAAATATTGGGTGGTGATGTAACATATATTATTTTGGACAGATTCTGAATATTCAGACATGTCTTTTGTCTGGAGGTCCTACAAAATGATAAATAGACTGGATACTGAACAGTTGCCATATATTTGTTACAGTCCTGATACTGAGTGTGGTCTTGACAATAAATGGTAGTAGAGTATATTTCTACATTCCTAAAGAACATTTTCTAAACAGTAGTTTATACATAAAAATATAATCTCTTAGTAAAAATAATTACTCAGTAACTTGACTGTTTCCTCAGTCATACTTTCTAAATGCAAATGTACTTTAATGATTTTAGGTAAAAACTAAATTTGTTCATGCAATGCTATTTCATTTCGAGGATTAATTCCAATATGATATTTTACCTCCACTCGCAAAAAAGGCTTTTCTCGACTAGCATTGATCTCTATTGGTGCATGCCACTAGCCTTCCACCTCCATCTTCTACATATTCACATGTAAATGATCATGCAGCAGCTCTCCACCAATAGAAGCATGGCACCACATCTGCACTCGTTAATCACTTCTCGATTGGCAATAGTACTGTACATACGTGCTGGTTTTTGCTCCTAGATTTTTCAACACTTTCCGTTCTACTACTGACTTAGAATTTCCTTACATTTTTAAAAATTTTCCCATTTTGATATTATGAAAGATTGCTTTTTTTTTCCACTTTTTCTTATTTTTTCAGGAGCCTTTTTTGTTGTTGTATTGTGGATCACTCTGTGGCAAGTGGTGCCTAACCAGATATACTTTTCTTTTTGAAAATCTACACTGTCCATCCTGTGACCATGTTCAGTATCAATTACGTTGTAGCCCTTCCCACGGCAGACCTGATGTACATTTCCAGGTACCACCAGGTGTTGGTTGTGTGTCTCCATTTTATTGTTATCTATGACTAAACAGTTGCATCCTAGGTTTGGGTTTTGCACACTATTGAGATGGGGTGTGCTGTAGGACTGTTAGTAGTTATCTCTTGTGTTTTTTTTGCTTCAGAAATATGTTCATTCTGGACCGTACACTCATGGACTAACACAAGTAAAGCAGATGGAGACTGTTGCCCATCTCTGCTTCTCCGTGGCATTGAGTCTCTTCCTACCTCAGACCTGATGTACATTTCCATATGCCATCTGGTTTTGTTTGATCGACTCCATCAATGTGGTATCTCTGCTTTTCAATATAGGGTATTGTGGTCACCCATTGTACTGTCTCCAGTGGTGAGTATGAGAGTCCTTATTACTTACCCAGTTCCTAGGGTGATGGACCATGGAGGCCTGTCCTCCTGAGTGATGAATCATACCACTCAGTTGAGAGTAAGGTGATGGCATTCTGCAGATGTCGCTGGGTTATAGCACTTTCTATCATGGACCTCATACACAATTCCAGATGCTGCCAGGCTTTGGTTGAAGCACTCCCCCATGTTATGAATATATGTATATCCATAATTGCAGTTTGCACCTCAGGCTGGGACATTCTTCCTTCCTGCCATCCTCTGGATGTACATTCCCGGTGGTTCTGGTGTTGGTTGGAGATGGTCCAGCTAAGTAAGTCCTGATGTGTGCTGGTCGGTATCCTTCTTCCTACTCTGGACTGGATGACAAATGCCCATTGTCACCAGGTTTTGAACTGGAGATGCACCCCAGGTCTGTGGTCCCGGTAGTTCTAGTGTTGGTTGGAGATGGTCCAGCTAAGTAAGTCCTGATGTGTGCTGGTCGGTATCCTTCTTCCTACTCTGAACTGGATGACAAATGCCCACTGCCACCAGGTTTTGAACTGGAGATGCACCCCAGGTCTGTGGTCCCGCATCTTACTGTCTGCTGGATGTAGGTTCCCAGCATGTCTGGTGTTAATTGTAGCTGGGCACAGCACATTTTCCACCTTGGGTATGGCCGGATATCCTCCTCCTACTGCAGACTGGAATTACTTTACCAATTGCCATCAGGTTTTAGACTGGAGAAGTCATCCCGCTGGGGCTTTCCATCTTCCTACTGTCTGCTGGATGTCGTTTACCAGTGAATCTGGTGTTGGTTGTGATGGAAATGCATGCAAGTGGTGACTGATTTTGGTATAGAAACTCATCTTCCCTGCCAATTCCCATTTTGAGGTGAAGAGAAACATGATCCTCTACCTACCACGGGTCTGATGTACCATTCCAGATACTGTCTGGTGTTGGATGAGATTGAACTACCACTATGGTCTGTTGCACCCTAGCCACTCAACACCCTGGAGTCCCGTTCATTGGTCATTCATATTCTGGGATTCTTTCATGTTTTTTCACCTTTTATGTTCATGACACTGTCATAAAAGAGTGAAGAATATACCTGGATCAGATGTTGTGTGGGCTCCCTTTTGTTTTCCATTTTGGTTCCACACCTCCTGGTCTCTCTTTGGGCACTTCCTGAAGGGGGATCATTTTTTTTAATCAGCACTCCACCAGTTCAGTATGGGATTCTAGCTATTTTGTGAGAGGAGGTAAGATTTATATTGGAAGATAGCATTTTCCTACTCTGAAAATTTATTTCCAATAGATACCTACCTCCACTCACATTTCCCACCCAGCCTCTCCACATCTGATGTTATATGATGTAGGTTTTCTGACCAATCTCAAAGTGATTAACAAGTGCAGAGTGGCTGGTTACGATAGGAGTAGTGCTGAGCTGCTGCATGATAATGATCATTTACATGTGGATATGCAGAAGAGGGAGGTGGAAGGCTAGTAGCATGTGTTGAAAATTTGTGCCAATAGAGTGCAGTACTAGTCAAGAAAAGCTATTTTGTGAGAAGAGGTATCTATTGGAAATACATTATCAGTGTAGGAAAATGCTAATTTATACATCCAAAGATTCATATGTGATGTAGTACATACATACCTGTATGTGTGTGTGTGTGTATATATTATTGTTTGGACGTTTCTTTTTCCTCTTATTACTAGAAATAGTTGAATTGGGAGTACCTGTAGTATTTGCACGTTTGGACGTTTCTTTTTCCTCTTATTACTAGAAATAGTTGAATTGTGAGTACCTGTAGTATTTGTGTTTAATTAAAATTAATGCACTATAATGAATAAAGCATATCTAAAAGTAAATTTTAATATTATAATCACCTAGTAATTGCATTTCTATCTCAACAAGACAGTAATGTTCTTGTTAGAATTATTTCTATGTCAGCAAGATGGTAATGTTCTATTGTGATACAATGACTCACCTCTATGCACAGATTAGCTATTTTCCACTTGAGGTTGCACTATTCTGCCTTAGAGACTTGCATGCCACCAGCCTTGTGAAATTCCCATGTAAATTTGCACTACTGTGTGATGATTTATCATGCAGCAAAACCCTCCATCAATAAAGTTACGACACATCTCCTTGTAAAAATGCTACCTTTCCAATCATGCACAAAAATCCTCATTATTTTTCTTGACACGGTCAAGTGTAGATGTGTTTGTCAGTACCAAGCCTTGTTGAAGTTTTAATCAACTTTGTTTTATAGTTTGTCTTCAATACGAATTCATAACTTAACGTGAATTTTTCCTCTCATGAAGTAGGTGATGAATCAAATCACAATGAATGATTTGATCATTCAGGAGGTTATTTGTCTGTTGATGAGGTGGTGGCTATCGTTAAGTGTGTGTGGTGTGGCCAATGTTGCTGGCCAGATCCTCCGCTTCTGTCTCTGTCACTTGTTTTCTTTCTAAGGATTTTGAAATTGGGGTTAAGGAGGATGAAATGGAGTGCCTCTTTCACCTCCTAGTTTTGTCTTTGGTACCTCCATGCCTTCAGAAGAACAAGTTCAGATTTCTTTAGGATTTCATTTCTCAGGTATGTGCTGTCCTTTCTCTTTCCTCCATTACTTATGATTCTTTCTGTTCTCTTCTCCACAACCCCTCTCTTTATGATTTTTCATCTCCACCTCTCTTAACTTTATGCCACATCCACCTCACTTACCTAATTCTTATATGCTTGCATACAGCCATTCATCATTTCTCTTCCTAGGCACTCAGTCATTGGAGTCACTTTTGTCAGTTTGGGGGAAGACTCCTTATCAGCTGTCACCCTCTCAAATGCACGACTTTCCAGACTTTGTGACTTCTTTACTACCCTCTTTTGATAACTCTCCTTTCTTTGCCTTATGACTGAGGCACTCCACCATTCCCCTGATGATTTCACTGGGGATAAACATACCCTTCTTTTCTCTACCCTGGCCTGTTCCATCTCTTCTGACCTTTTTCTGCTCACTGGATTTCTTTGTTGCTGTGACCTTTTGGGTAGATTATCTGCTCTCCCATGTGTGTCTACCCTTCTCCTTTGCTTTGTCCCTTTTTCCACCAGGTCTTTGGAGTGTACCTGATTCTCTGGAATCACAGGCTGAAGCTGTTCATCATCAGTGTTATTTTTTTCCTTAGTCTCCCATTTAACTCAATCCTAAACCACCTATTTTGTCTCTCTTCCTCATCCTGTACTGTTCTTGTATTCAGGCCTTCCTCCTTTTCCTGCCATTTTCTTACCTGTTGCCCCATATCATCCAAACCATTGGTGACTATCCTGCCAGTTCTGGCCCTATGGGAGCATGTCTGTTATGGTTTGCTCGCCTATGGGCATTCTTCCCATGGTCATGAATAAATGATGTATTTGTGAAACATACAATTGTCTTGTTTTTCCTCAATTCTGTAGTTAACATTTTCCTTACTCGAAAATTTATTTTTAATGGATACTCACCTTGGTGCACATTTCTTGTTTGCCTCATCAAAGAATGAGGATTTTTGTGTGAGAATATAGAGGAAACATTTGTGCAAGGCAGTGTGTCACACTCCTGTTAGAGGGTTTTGCTGCATGGTGCATCATCATGCAGTATTGCAAATTCCTGTATTTCATGTGAAATTTAGGTGGGAGTTTCACAAGGTTGGTAGTATGCAAGTCTATAAGGCAGAATGGCATGACCTCAAGAGAAAAATGGCTAATCTGTGCATGGAGGTAAGTATCTATCAGAAATACATTTTTGGGTAAGGAAATTGTTAAAGCTTGTATCACTTTTATGTAAACAAAATGGCAGTTGGAATCAGTTCTATCTTGATAAGACAGATAGTGTTCTAGTTGAAATCAGTTCTATCTTGGTAAGACATTAGTGTTCTAGTTGGAATCAGTTCTATCTTGGTAAAACATTAAGTGACCAGATATCAGATATAATGTGGTTGACATATTATAATACATTCTTCTTTTCTTTCACACTAAGTTCTTATAATTCAGTTATACTAAAATTTAACATTTCTAACCTGTTGTTCTATCATAATTTATATAGATATTTAAACATTTCTAATTTCTTAAACTCTTGTGTCTAATTTGTATATATTTTTACAATCCTAACCTATTGGTCTGTCATAATTTATTTAATATAACTTGTAGGTATTTCATTATTATTAACCTTTTGTGTTTAATGTAACTACAATAGATATGTTATGATTTCTAAGTCTTGTGTGTAACATAATTTTTATGGATATTTTAACAGTGTTAACCTCTTTTTGTCAAACATTTTTTTTATATTTTTTAGTTCCAAGAAACTATGATCCGTCACTACATCCATTTGAGTCTGCTCGAGAATACACACGTGCACTGAATGCTGTTAAATTAGATCGGATATTTGCCAAACCTTTTCTTGGTTCTCTGGATGGGCATAGAGATGGTGTCCAGTGTTTGTTAAAGCATCCATCATCACTAAGTCTTCTGTTTTCTGGCTCTTGTGATGGAGAGGTAAGAAAGTTTAATTTTCTGATCAAACAGTTTGATGTGAATTTTCTCATACTTGTACTAGCTGTTGTGGAGATCCTAGCTAAGTTAGAAACAAAAACATTCTCTAAAATAAATACAACACTTCTAGCATCTCATTTTTCCCTTTTGTTGTAAATATTTTTTGTCTATATGTGCAGGGCTTGTGCTTAACTTTTTTTATTGGTAGCCAGCTGGACATATATTTTGGGTGGCCAGGCAGCAGTCTAGGTTGCCCATGTTTTTTTTCCTTAATTCATAATGAAATAACCCACAAATGAATGAATTGTACAAGGACCTATAGACCTTTCTTACTTGAGTACTAATAAAGATTCTTTGAGAGATAAAATGTCAAAAAATAATTTAAAAAATAAAACTTGTTTATAAAAAGTGAGAAAAAGGGTGTTGATGTTTAGTATAAAATGAGTTTGGTTGCTCAATTCCATCAAATAAATAGGATAAAACTTATTTGATTGATGATGACTGCAGACAAATAAACCACAATAGTGAGTGGACCTGTTTTTTTTTTCACTCTTTTCTGTCACATCTCAACCTGGTGAGTTCAGAAGTTCCACACTGGAAACTTTTACTTTGTCTTTTAAAGCAAAAACAAAACATAAATCCCAAATTTCTTGCCGTGTTCTTATAGTAAAACAGAAGAATCTTGGAGGTACAATCAATGAAATACGATAAAGTGGGACACTCAAAGTTAGCCTAGTTCACTCAGTGCTAGAGGTACAAATATTATTTACAATAAAGTAAAAACTACGTTGAATAATGCACTAGAAAACTGTAGGACTCATTTAATTTGCACAAGAAATCCTCCCATTGTCTGTTCTAAGTTAAGCTTCTGTAACTATGTCCAGTACTCTAGTTTGAGTAATAACCTTCTCAAATGTCAGCTTATGTACTAGGTCTACAGAGTTTGAATACATTGATGTAGGAAAGAATTAGTGACAATTAATGAATCAGGAGTTTCCAAACATTTAATGGGCAGTTCGGAAATCATAATATACTAATATTTTCTTGGATCATTTCTGAAATATTTAATGGATATTCTCATAATCTTAATTTGATTGATTTTTACTAGATGGCAGGAGAAACTCAAGGAACAATTCTCATATCACTATGAATCGGGAAACTCAGATTTAAGACAAAGAACGTATATTCGTAACTGCATTCAACAATGCATCCTGGCAAGACCCACATGATCTTTAAAAAATGATAAATGGGCCAGTAAAAAAAATTAAACTTATTTTCATTGGACAAATCATATTTGCAGGCAGCTTCACTGAAGTTCAGTCAGTCACATTCTCACTTGAGGAGACTAGCTCCATGGACTCTTCCTCAGCACCATCACTCATATTTGATATATATCAGATTCTGCTTTGAAAGCTTCTACTCTCAAAGATCTGTCAGGCCTCTTTGCCCTCATCCTTCCTGCATGCCACAAGATTATTGAATTTGTGGATTAAAAGTTTTAATATCATAGGCTTGAAGCTTTATAAGGAGTTGGTCGGTGACATGATCTTCCTGCATTTGGCTTTGAAGTATACTCTTTACTTGCATCATGTGGCTAAAAACCCCCTCTGATTCTGCTGAGCTAGCTGTTATGCCCAGCACCAGGTGAAGCAGCCCACAGATATTCCCAATCTCCTCCTCCTGTCCTGGGATGATGTGTGACCATGCTTTCTCATTGATGTCTCCTCACTGGGCTTTGCAACATTTTGCATATATTGCCACATTATTAAGAACAACTCATCCAGTACTAAGACAGTCACATGAATGAAAAATTCTGCATTATCAAGTCAAATACTCTTCACAATATAAAACAATAACCCTTTATACTCCATAAACAATATAATAAAATTTCATTCATGTCTACTGCTATTCATCTGCAATCACATTTATACACAACATAAAACCCATCACCAAGAGAACTTCAAATTTTTGGAACAAAACAGTGAGTCTGCATAATTCTACTGTTGACTCGAGACATTCATTCATCCATCGTAACATTTTTGTCCCTCCATTCAGTTCAGTTACATAATCACAGCAACCATCAACTCGGTATTGACCACACCAAGAGTGACATTCCCTTTCATAAATCAGGGTAATCCTTGACTAATAATGCTCCAATGATCAACATAATTCAGGACTTCATCTGGCTGAACAATCGTGATCAAACCGACAGAGGTGGAAAGTGGTTAGCGTGGTGGGATTTCCGAAACAGTACTACCTCCTCTCACCCAAAACTATCTCAACCTTGATTTGCCCTCTAAGTATTGCTAAAATTTCCAACAGTGCACCAGTCTTTTATACCCCTTTATTTTTGTGTCAATGCAGCAACATGTGTTGATCATACGACTACCCTCCACCAATCATACTTTGCCACCTATACTAGTGCAGGTAGCTAGCTCCCTCTACCATTCCAGCACAATCCTCACTTTCTTGATTGGCATTCTAATGTATAGACATGTGTCTTAACTTATTCTCTATGTGACTACAAAACTTTGATTGTGCTTGATCCGTTTTAACTTCTTGTGTTTAATTTCCATTGTTTCCACTCATTTATTTAATAAATTTTTCTGTTTTTCCAACTTTACTTTGTTCATATGAATTCCAGAATTAATATGGCAGATGATAAAATTCCAACCATAAGTAGTTAATGGTTCTGACACTAGTCCCTGGGTCTCAGGGTTGATGATGTCTGCTGGGAAAGCACAAGCTTTAGTTCTTGAGGAGTTTGTGTCTTACATTCAGTCAACGATTTTTCTTTTCCTGTTACATTTTTTGTGAAGAAGGATATAACTACTGTGTGAAAATGTTCTTTCTATGGCACTTTCCACCTGCTACCATGTCTCCACATGATCTGCTAGGCTAGGTATTGTTCTTTTTCTCAGGAGACCTGTGGTAAGTTTTTCAGTGCGTATTTCTCACTTACATTAGGCATACCCATGTTCAGTGAGCTTGTGTGGATGGATCTACTTTCTACACTTGATAATTAAGGCATTCAGGTCTTTGCTCAGTGTTTAGTAAGCTAGATTTTTATACTTCTTTTACCATCTAGGTTGCTTTAGTTTAAAATTGTGTTTGGAGTTTGAATATTCTTTTGTTTTTGTTTCAGTTTTTACTTATTTTCACTGTTAATGTTATTTAGTTTGTAAGTTCCCTTTTCTCTGCTACTAGTCATATCTATTTGGAGATTAGATTGGAGTCAAACTTTCTTATTGTTCACTGGGTGCCTTTTTATTTTCATGTTATTTGTGGTAGGTTTTAATTTCATGTCCTTTGTCTTATAGATTCATTGGGTGGACTTATCTGTTTGATATTTCAGGATCATTTCTTCTAAGTTCCATTAGTGGTTTTGCACTTTAGGTATTACCTATTGTTTTAGGTTTTAGGTTGAATGTCATAGATTTGTAGGTTTGTTATTTTTACGTACTTTGTAGACTAAACATTTTCAAGTTTTATTAGTAATGAGTACTTTTTCTAAGTATGTTTAGCTTATGTGGTGTCTTTTTGGCTACACTTCATGACAGTTTCGTTGGTTCTATCTGAGGGTTTCTGTCTTCCATTTCGCTATCCCTCTATCCATTTCCCAGATCTCTTTCCCTTCTCCTTGGGATCATACCTTGTCCAGTCATCTTGCCGAGTCTGTTTGAGACCTACTACACAAATGAGCTATCAGATGGGTGATTCCCACATGACTGGGATTTTACTCCCATTTATTTGTTGTCTCCAAAACAATGGAAGATTGGAGTCCCATCAAAGATCTGTCCTGGCTGTATACATATTTGGAGACACCTTGCTTCATCATGGAGTTCTATCTCTCACTTCAGTGGGGTTTTTGCTCCAATATCACATTGTTTTTCTTTGGTTTGTCCATGAGGGTTCCGTCTTCTGATTTTAGCTGCTGCTGTTTGATCTTTCTTCAGTTCCATATGTGTTTTGTTAAGTGATATCCTCTTTTGCATGTCATCTTCATTTGCTGTGTTTTCAGGCTCACCATTACATGGATGACTGGCATCTGCTCACCTCTTCCTGTGCCCAGTCAGTCACTCACACCCAATTACTTCTCCAAGTTTCTTATCAAGTTGTAGAAGTCCTTTACTTCCCCTTCACAGTTTCTTATTCATTTGGGGCTCTCTCACTTCCCGTCTCAGTCAAGCCCAGCCTTCTCAACTTTGGCTCCAGAATATGGAGCGGGCAGTCAGAAAGGCCCTACTTTCTCCTTCTCTCTGTGCATGAGATGTTCTATCTCTTTTGGTGTTGTGGGCTTCTTTGGAAGCTCTCATTCCCTAAGGTCAGGCACACATGCATTCCCTTCATTGGATGCTTCTTGACTCATGGAACTTTCCCGTGATTCCTTGGACCATCCCATCTCCCTTCCACTTGGTGACTCGACAGGGACTTGATCATAGTGGAGGTTCCCATTCCTCCACCTTGTCCTGAGTCTCATCTGTTCACAGATACTTCTTTGGTGGGTTGGGGGGCTTTCATCGATTACCCATAGATTTTGGGTTAGTGGCTACTCTCCATATCCACATCCTGGAACCTTTGGCTCTGTATCATTTCTTCCTGTTCCTGCAGGGGAAGGAAATCATGGTTCATTCTGACAATTCCACTGTCATCAGCTGTATCACCAAGTAAGAGGGAACCAAGTCCAGTTCTCTGTGTTTTCAGCCTCTGGATTTCCTGTACTAGGCTAATGACCACAACATGATGGTTCTGGCATATCATGTCCTCGGGGTTATGAATCTTGTGGCCGATCACTTATCACATCCCAACCAGGTTCTCCCCATCTTCCCACAGAGTGGTCCCTTCATCCTTAGGTTTTTTCTGTGGGTGTGTTCTCACTGGAATATCAAACTTCCTTCCTTTTTGGTCTTTTGTTCCTCACCACTCAGCTCTGTGGGGAGAGGCTTTCAGTCAAAATTGGTGAAGTCTTAACCTATGTGCTTACTCTCCAATCAGGCTCATCTCCTGGGTCTTTTCCCTCATCTAGATCACTCCTTGTGTTTTGCTGGTTGCTCTGGTTTGGCTGGTTCAGATGTGGATCCCCCTGCTCTGGCCCTTAGTGGAGCAACAGCACCTGCCCTTATCTCTATCTTGATCGGACCTCCTCCAACCCCAAATGGATGTTTTTCATCACAGTGTCATCACACCCCAGCTTTACATTTGACTTTTGTCTGGTCCTGTGCCTCAGCTCAGGGACTTGCCCCTGATGTAGAGTCTTTCCTTGCCTGTAACATTTGCTCTTCTTTGTTGTCTATGCCAGAGGCATTGGTCTTACTTCAGACTTTGGTGTATTTGCCTTGGCTTCTGACAATCCCCTTCCTTCCGTTCCTCACCTGGTTGTTTGATCAGGGTTTGTCTGTTCTCTCATTTCTGGAAAGTCTTCTCTTCTCCG
>NW_013675884.1:0-12600 GCF_000517525.1 Limulus polyphemus
CAGATCAGTCTTGAAGTTGATTACAGACCATTCGGTGGTTCTTCAGTTGATGACAGATCAGTCTTGAAGTTGATTACAGACCATTCGGTAGTTCTCCAGCCAATGTCAGATCAGTCTTGAAGTTGATTACAGACCATTCGGTGGTTCTCCAGCTGATGTCAGATCAGTCTTGAAGTAGATTACAGACCATTCGGTGGCTCTCCAGCCAATGCCAGATCAGTCTTGAAGTTGATTACAGACCATTCGGTGGTTCTCCAGCTGATGTCAGATCAGTCTTGAAGTTGATTACAGATCATTCAGTGGCTCTTCAGCTGATGTCAGATCAGTCTTGAAGTTGATTACAGACCATTCGGTGGTTCTTCAGTTGATGACAGATCAGTCTTGAAGTTGATTACAGACCATTCGATGGTTATCCAGCTGATGTAAGATCAGTCTTGAAGTTGATTACAGACCATTCGGTGGTTCTCCAGCTGATGCCAGATCAGTCTTGAAGTTGATTACAGACCATTCTGTGGTTATCCAGCTGATGTCAGATCAGTCTTGAAGTTGATTACAGACCATTCGGTGGTTCGTCAGCTGATGCCAGATCAGTCTTAAAGTTGATTACAGACCATTTTGTGGTTATCCAGCTGATGTCAGATCAGTCTTGAAGTTGATTACAGACCATTCGGTGGTTCTTCAGCTGGTGTCAGATCAGTCTTGAAGTTGATTACAGACCATTCAGTGGTTCTCCAGCTGGTGTCAGATCAGTCTTGAAGTTGATTACAGACCATTCGGTGGTTCTTCAGCTGATGCCAGATCAGTCTTAAAGTTGATTACAGACCATTCAGTGGTTCTCCAGCTGATGTCAGATAAGTTTAACAAGATTTATTTAGGATATTTGCTAGACTGCACCAAACATTATTTGTATCTCTTTAAATATTTATGTAACCGGGCTGGTTTCGTGTAGAGTTTATCACAGCTTATCAAAGCATGTGTAAATTTCTTGTTGTTTTTCCATCAAGAGACCTGAATCGTTAGGACACTCGACTCACAATCTGCAAGTCGCGGGTTCGAAATCCGTCACTGAACATGCTCATCCTTTCACCCTTGTGGACATTATGATGTGACGATCAATCCCATCATTCGTTGGCAAAGCGCAGTCCAAGATTTAGCGGTGAGTGGTGTTGACTATCTGCGTTCCCTCTAGTTTATCACTTCTAAATTAGGGACGGTTAGCGAAGATAGTCCTCGTGTAGGTTCGCGCAAATTTCAAGAAAAAAACAAACTCTCGACCAATGGGACATTTCATGGAATCAGTGTGACGTTTCAGTTTTTCTGCGCCAATAAACTAGTTAGTCTCTAGAAATCTAAGAGACGAATTTTACTAAGGTAATAATTCTAGATCATATATTCAAATATAAAAAGAAGATTGAAATATAGTTCATCCAATATATCATACAGAATTAAATACGTAATCTCTCCCTTCCCTTAGCGGTAAGTCTGAAGGTTAATAAAGCTAAAAATCGAGCTTTGATACCCGTGGTGGACTCAACACTGATAGGCCATTGCGTAATTTGTGCTCAAGTATAGATAAAACAAACAGAAAAACACTGGATATTTTAACGTATTACCACAAGGTGATCAATAAATACTGGATATTTTAACGTATTACCACAAGGTGATCAATAAATACTGGATATTTTAACGTATTACCATAAGGTGATCAATAAACACTGGATATTTTAACGTATTACCATAAGGTGATCAATACATACTGTATATTTTAAGGTATTACCATAAGGTGATCAATAAATACTGTATATTTTAACGTATTACCATAAGGTGATCAATAAACACTGAATGTTTTAACGTATTACCATAAGGTGATCTATAAACACTGGATATTTTAACCATAAGGTAACCAGTAAAATACTAGACATTCTAAATTCTTGTCATAAGGTAACCAATAAACATTGGGTATTTTAACTTATTGCCATAAGGTAACCAATAAACATTGAATATTTTAAATAATTACCATAAGGTAACCAATAAACATTGGATATTTTAACTTATTACCATAAGGTGACCAATAAACACTGGATATTTTAACGTATTACCATAAGGTGATCAATAAACACTGGATATTTTAACGTATTATCATAAGTTAACCAATAAACACTGGATATTTTAATCTATTACCATACGGTAACCAATAAACACTGAATATTTTAAATAATTACCATAAGGTAACCAATAAACATTGGATATTTTAATCTGTTACCATAAGGTAACCAATAAACACTGGATATTTTAACTTATTACCATAAGGTAACCAATAAACGCTGGATAGTTTAATCTATTACCATACGGTAACCAGTAAACACTGGATATTTTAAATAATTACCATAAGGTAACCAATAAACACTGGATATTTTAATCTGTTACCATAAGGTAACCAGTAAACACTGGATATTTTAATTTATTACCATAAAGTAACCAGTAAAACACTGGATATTTTATTTCAGAATAAAATATAGCTAAGTGAAACATTGAATACCTATTCTTTTTCTCGGTATCAAACAAATATATTTTGTGTTCTTCCCCGACAACAACCAACTAAATCAATATTTTGATAAACGATATATTTTTCGAAAACATTGATTTTTTTCACGGAAGTTCAAGATTTCGAAAAGAAAAATTGAAAAATAGAGGACATTTATAACCGGATAAAAAAACAGAAATGAACAGGTGGTTATCGCGTGACTCAGAAACACGTAGTCAATAGAACTTATCAGAGCATTTGGGTAAAATGTTGTTTCGTTATCGACTTAAGCACGTGCTTAAGGCCATAATTTGGGTTAATAGTGCAAATTTCTTTCAAGGACCTGCGTGGCCCTAGTTGATTAGTGGTTTCCTGAGTTACACCGTCGACTCAAAATGAATACTAAATACACCATAACAACATTCATCAATTTTCCACACCGAGTAGTTAGTCACTAGGCCTATTTTCCGAGTGATTTCCTAACGAGAGAGTAGTTAGTCACTAGGCCTATTTTCCGAATGATTTCCTAATGACAGAGTAGTTAGTCACTAGGCCTATTTTCCGAGTGATTTCCTAACGAGAGAGTAGTTAGTCACTAAGCCCATTTTCCGAGTGATTTCCTAACGAGAGAGTAGTTAGTCACTAAGCCTATTTTCCGAGTGATTTCCTAACGACAGAGTAGTTAGTCACTAGGCCTATTTTCCGAGTGATTTCCTAACGAGAGAGTAGTTACTCACTAGGCCTATTTTCCGAGTGATTTCCTAACGAGAGAGTAATTAGTCACTAAGCCTATTTTCCGAGTGATTTCCTAACGACAGAGTAATTAGTCACTAGGTTTATTTTTCGAGTGATTTCCTAACGACAGAGTAATTAGTCACTAGGCCTATTTTCCGAGTGATTTCCTAACGATTACTATATAGCAACACAAACGACTATCAGCGCATAACCGTCACTAATTTTAAACTGCACAGTCTGGGCAAACCTAACACTCAGGCAACACACAGCCAGTTTTCTAAACATATGAAAGCAGTTATAAAATTTAACAAATATTTGTTCTTTGGAAGTTCTTAGATATTTGGGTAAAACAATCATAGCTCAAAACTATTCAGATGCTTATATGGTACCCTAATTGTTGTACTCCCCTCTACGTTTTTAGTTACTCAGATGAAAGCGCCATCTGGTGATAGCTAGATATGAGATGAAAATCGACGCTATTCTTTAGTTTAATTAAAATACTTTGCAATCCTCATTTGATAAAAATGATTTTTCACGTTTTCCCTTTAGCTCCAAACAAAACCTTATTAATATTTTGATACTAACATAGTTGTTATCGATGTTGACTACTATGTTATCGATGTTGACTTGATGTTTTTTTTCTCCGAGTTTATAACCAGATATAAGTGTTTCACCGAACGTATTCTTCTACTAACTTGTAACACTTCTCGCTAGTAATGATTATTTTCAGTACAAAATATAATTAACGAAACCAAAACTTCTATATATGTAACACGTCTCATAACACCAGCCACACGAAGCAAGTTATAATATGTACTCTAAGTTTTTGTCTTGTCTAATTTAGCACCAATCTACTCGGGTGCTATCTGCGCGACCAGTTCCTAAATTAGAGGGAATATAGTTAATTAACATCACCCACCGCCAACTCTTGGGCTACTCTTTACCAACGAATAGTGAGGTTATAACGACCTCACGGCTGAAAAGGAGAGTATGTTCGGTGATGTGTTTCGAACCCGCAACTCAAAAATTGCTTGTCGAGTGTCCTAACCACTAATCTGTGCACAGATATTCCTCAAACTGACGACGATGAACTGGAAATTTCGATTAAATTTGTTACACAGAACTTTGATTAAGAGTTGCTGTAACACAATGACCTCAACAAGGACAGGAGGTAGAAAGTTGTGACGTTACACAGTAAAAACAAAACCTAATCTACTTGCACGTGTCGAGAGCCGAGAAGGAACGTTTTATCTTAACCGTAATGACGTGAACAAGCGTGATAATTAACATAATATGCAACTATATTTTGGTGTTATTCTTCACACTATAGTTGAGCAGTAATACATCATCTAACACATATTTATATATTTATTTTTCTTTCTGTATTGTTCCCCTGCTTGGACAGCCGTAAGTCTTTGGATTTACAACGCATAAATTAGCGGTTCGATTCCCCTCCGTGGACATAGCAGATAGCCTGTTGCGGCTTTGCTATAAGACAAATACACAATCGTTTTGTTTTTTTTTAACGAAACATGACCTCTCAGAGAAGAATTGAAAAAATACACCATTCAGTGTCCATTATTTCAAAATCTAACCCAAATCTGTTTCGTATTTTAAATAAAGAGTTTGTAAATATGAAACTTTTACAGACTTTTCTGGTTTTACAGAAAGAAATATGTAGTCGAAATCGCAATCTGAAAGTAACAAATGCGTATTGTTGAACAGAGTAAATTGAACAAATGCGTATTGTTGAACAAAGTCAATTGAACAAATGCGTATTGTTGAACAGAGTAAATTGAACAAATGCGTAGTGTTGAACAAAGTCAATTGAACAAATGCGTATTGTTGGACAGAGTAAATTGAACAAATGCGTAGTGTTGAACAAAGTCAATTGAACAAATGCGTATTGTTGGACAGAGTAAATTGAACAAATGCGTAGTGTTGAACAAAGTCAATTGAACAAATGTGTATTGTTGGACAGAGTAAATTGAACAAATGCGTATTGTTGAACAGAGTAAATTGAACAAATGCGTAGTGTTGAACAAAGTCAATTGCTAATCCTAACCCTGATTATAAAAATAGATAATGCAAGAGACGGCTAAGTCTTGTTAGAATATGTAACCGTAGAAAATGATCATTATAAAACATTTTCTCGACTTTATTTTTGATCTATAGATCTGGCATCGCTTGGTTATTAATCCACGGTAGCTTAAACAGACTTTATAATTTTGATCTTTAGTTTCACAAGTTTTAGAACTAGTTCCAGATTGTATGTTTAATTCCTTCTAGAGGTCGCTTGGGATCAACATTTCATTAACTGGCCTCTTTGCTTGCTAAGTAGTTTTGCAATTCACAAACTAGAACGCTCAAAATTACGAATTATAAAGCAAACTAAATAAACTATGTTAAAACGAAACTTAGCGCTTAATAACGATTTTCTATTACTACTAGCTGTATCTAGTAAATTACTATATTACACCGATACAGTGTCAACGTATACAGTAGGTCTTAGAGAATCCATTTTTCATTACCGGTGACAATTCTGATGAAAAATGGTTCACGCGCATTACGCACCAGAAGAGACGAAGCAACGTTCACACGTTGGAAACGATGATCATCGGAGAGTTCGTGACTCACCCAAACACCTTCTTTATGGAGTTTTACCATATTCCTTAGATGTTTCACTGAAATACCATAAATAGTCTTTTAAAAAAAAAGAGAACCTTTTAGCAAATGAGTGAGTGACCCCAATTCTCTAGTTTTGAAATAAAATCAGACCTCGTAAAATCGAATTTATATATATATGAGAATGATGATAGTGTGAGAAAAAAATTCAATTTGTTTTGTTAAGAGCATAAGAATTTTTAAAATACAAAAATACATAAATGACTTTAATTAGCATAATTTTGCACACTAGATGGCAGCAGAGGTCACCGTAGAAGCAAAGAACCAAAAAACAATTACCTGACCGAAATGAGATTTTTTGAAAGAAGTATTTTATAGCAAGTTTTATTTTTTTTTAGTTCCCTAATATGCTAGTTTCTTGCAGTAATGAACATAATTTTGTTTTTGGTATTTTCCTTCCTCTCTATTGGTTATCTCGATTCTAATAACTACGATTTCAGCACACTCGTTGGAAGTTCAACGATCAAGCTCTAGTTTCCTATACCGTAAGGGCCTAAAAACTGATTGAAACATATAATATTAAAAGTTTTCTCTAACAACAAGATGAACAGGACTGCATGCCCCTCCCTCTCTCCCTCCTCCCCTTAACCTGAAAACAGAAAAATCAATTACGTAGGAGACCGCGTTTCCGCTGCATCAATTGTTTAAGAGGAAAATGACCGGACGCAAGTCTTAAGTCTGTGAAAATGAAAGGCTTTAAGAAAACGTGAGTTCGTGATTGTTTTTCCTACTTAGATACACGAGGCTTCGGTACACATCTGCTTAACCACACTAATATAAGATATCCTCACTGCCGGTTATATTCAAGAGGATCTTGTCTGTTTGATTAACTACGACTTACTGAATATTAAGAAGCTCTCTATCAGTAAGTAAGGATTTAAGCTAAACTCAATACAGGTTTCAATAAAAATAGGGATAAATACAGGATGCAATACATGCAGAGTTAAATGCAGGGTTAAATACGGGTTTTAATTCAAGCAGGGTTAAATACAGGTTCCAGTACATGCAGGGTTAAATACAGGTTTCAATACATTGGTTTATCTACACACTTGTGACACTAAAACTGTTACAACACTACAGTGTTTTGTCTACACATTTGTAACACTGGAACTGTTACAACACTACAGTGTTTTGTCTAAACATTTGTAACACTAGAACTGTTACAACACTACAGTGTTTTGTCTAAACATTTGTAACACTAGAACTGTTACAACACTACAGTGTTTTGTCTAAACATTTGTAACACTAGAACTGTTACAACACTACAATGTTTTGTCTATAATTACAGGTTTCCACAGATAAGGACAAGACATATTTTATTATGTTTAAGAGCTGGGGAACAACATGATATATAAGTTTCTCTGCTCACAACGCTAGACACATGATACCTACTCTCTCTCTAGAGCCTCTCTGTGTTGTTATCAGCTTGAAATAGCGTAGTTTAATAATGAGAAACAAACAATCCAGTGGAGCTTTTTATAATTTTCAACTTCGATACCATTTTTACTGATTAAGTCCTGTCTTTTGATTGTCCTGTGGTAATAGACTTAATTAAGCCATAATTTGGTTCCATTAGCTGACCCGAATAACCAGAAACTGCTATCATCCGTTTTCATAATGTCTACAAACAACTTAAGTCGCGAACATGACCGTGTATTATGTTGTTCTATTTGTTTCAATCTTAAACCTGAAACCCCTCATTACCGGAAGGTCCCTGAGGGGCAAAATAAGTATGAAAATAACACATAATTAATCTAATAAACTACACATTACGGATGTAAGGTAGTAATAAACTACACCGTATACACATTACCGATGTAAGGTAGTAATAAACTACACCTTTACACGTTACCGATGTAAGGTAGTAATAAACTACACCGTTTACACGTTACCGATGTAAGGTAGTAATAAAATACACATTACAGATGTAAGGTAGTAATAAACTACACCTTTACACGTTACCGATGTAAGGTAGTAATAAACTACACATTACGGATGTAAGGTAGTAATAAACTACACGTTACGGATGTAAGGTAGTAATATACTACACCGTACAGGTCAGTAGTACACGGAATGCCCTGACAGGTCAATATTACACGGCATTCCGTGTAATATTGACCTGTCAGGGCATTCCGTGTAATACTGACCTGTCATGACATTCCGTGTAATATTGACCTGTCAGGGCATTCCCTGACAGGTCAGTATTACACGGAATGTCATGACAGGTCAGTATTACACGGAATGCCCTGACAGGTCAATATTACACGGAATGCCCTGACAAGTCAGTAGTACACGGAATGCCCTGACAAGTCAGTAGTACACGGAATGCCCTGACAAGTCAGTAGTACACGGAATGCTCTAATCAATGTACTAGTGCAGTATTTTCGTAAATATTCCACATTTTATATAAAAATATGTGATAAAATAAAATTTGTCATCCTCTCACATACTGTACGGTCATGAGTTTAATATAATCTCATATCACGTACTGTACGGTCATGAGTTTAATATAACCTCATATCATGTACTGTACGGTCATGAGTTTAATATAACCTCATATCCCGTACTGTACGGTCATGAGTTTAATATAACCTCATATCACATACTGTATGCTCATGAGTTCAGTATAATCTCATATCACGTACTGTACGGCCATGAGTTTAATATAACCTCATATCACGTACTGTACGTTCAAGAGCTTAATATAATGTCATGTCATGTACCGTACGGTCATGAGTTTAATGACGTCATATGACGTATTACACGTGTAACCACGAGTTTAATGATGCAATCTGGTGCACTGCATAATCATGCGTTAAATTCATGTTCTAAACCTAATAAAGGTAATAAACATTTCTTAACATTTTACTGGACGTCCAGTAATATAGTGACCAGTTAAAGTAGATATCTTACATACAATAGTGAGACATTGTAATCATCTAAAACTGGTAACCTTGATGACGTTATCAAAAACTACGTTTCAGCTGAGAAATATCAAATGTTTTATAAAGCCACAAGTGAGTCTATGTGAAATAAGGTAAGCAACCAACCTAACTGTGCTGATAACCTAATGTTAGGTGTGTTGTTTGTCATTAGGTGGTCAAAAGGTGTGTTGTTTGTCATTAGGTAGTTAAAAGGTGTGTTGTTTGTTATTAGGTGGTCAAAAGGTGTGTTGTTTGTTTGTCATTAGGTGGTCAAAAGGTGTGTTGTTTGTCATTAGGTGGTCAAAAGGTGTGTTGTTTGTCATTAGGTGGTCAAAAGGTGTGTTGTTTGTCATTAGGTGGTCAAGAGGTGTGTTGTTTGTCATTAGGTGGTCAAAAGGTGTGTTGTTTGTCATTAGGTTGTCAAAAGGTGTTTTGTTTGTCATTAGGTGGTTAAAAGGTGTGTTGTTTGTCATTAGGTGGTCAAAAGGTGTGTTGTTTGTCATTAGGTGGTCAAAAGGTGTGTTGTTTGTCATTAGGTAGTCAAAAGGTGTGTTGTTTGTCATTATGTGGTCAAAAGGTGTGTTGTTTGTCATTAGGTGATCAAAAGGTGTGTTGTTTGTCATTAGGTTGTCAAAAGGTGTGTTGTTTGTCACTAGTTGGACGATATGTACATTTAATCTCGACCAATTTTATTTTTTTACCTTTTCAAATGTCTTTAAGAAGGGAACTTACTCTACTGGTGGCTTTCAGGTACAATCTCACAAATCCGTCAAATTAATAAAAACATGTTGCTGAAGTCTGTCAGACAGAAACTTGCGTTATAAAACGTCAAATTACTCTATCTGGTGGACTGTCTGTGAGTTAAATGGTTTGGATATTAACGTAGCGTCAAAGCATAAATACAAAATTCTTACCTTGAATGACAGGTAATCTTTCACTCATTCCTATACTACAACGACTGAAGTTTAATGACGAATTAAGCCTCGTAAAACATCGGATATCATACACATGATGTTAAATTAGTGAAATAATGGACAAACAATATGCTGTAAGCTGAAAAACAATGAGAGCAGTCAAGTTTTACTCGGGCAGGTTTGATTGAAAACAACTGGCTGAATTACCGGTTTCGAACTTATTCGAAAATTGGCTGAATAACTGATATACAACCAGCCAAGTAACTAGTTTAAAACTGGCTGAGTAACTAGTTCAAAACTGGCTGAGTAACTGATTGAAAGACTTATCTACATTTGAAGTATTAAAAGCAAACTTTGAAGATTACAACACATCCAGTACAGAAGAGTCGGCTTGCTTAGTTCTACTTACTACTACCAGGGTCTAACTAAAACCACGACTGGCCCCACCTCGCTCGTGCTTATCGCTCTTAAGGACAAAGCCACTCCAACACCGAGGAAGGGAAAGCTATGATTGGTAGAGGCTTCTTTCAATCGATATAGACACAAGTAGAGAAAAGTTTCAACAAGTACCGGCGCAAGATTTAGCCTGTTGCCTTTGTCATCGCTTCTGTGTTAATTAAACAAGAAGAAACGGGAGTTTTTTTTAAAAAAAACATTTTTTTTCTTACGATTCACGTGGGTTGTATGCAAGTAATTTACCGTCTTCAAGGGCTCAAGTTAGTCTCTAAACTATCACTCAGCCGTGAAGTATCCTTTACGGGGGCCACCCATCTCGCAATTGAGAAACGACAGTTTCATTCCTTCGTACTGCTTTACACGAGGGCCTCTTGCTAAATAGCCAAATTAATAACGTAAATCAAAACAATTTTATTGGAAATGAATAAATTTCTAGCTATCAAGACGTATCTTAATATATATTTATTGATTTGTAATATTTTTTTTTTGTAGCGAATATTTCCTTAAAAACATTTTGAGCAATAAAAGAAACTGTGTTAATAATTTACTGATAAAGTTTTACAGGTAAAAAAAAGGTACAATAACATGTAAAAACTAGAATAATATTAAAATCATATATAGAATAGCAAGTAAAAACTATAATAACGTGTAAACACTAGAATAATATTAAAATCATATATAGAATAGCAAGTAAAAACTATAATAACATGTAAACACTAGAATAATATTAAAATCATATATAGAATAGCAAGTAAAAAGTTACAATAACATGTAAACACTAGAATAATACTAAAATCATATATAGAATAGCAAGTAAAAAACTACAATAACATGTAACAAACTATAATATAATATATCTACGTTTTAAACACATAACAATATTTAGCTATTTACTAAGACCCCATGCGATTCGTGTGATAATAAATGTAGACTTGAGCGACCTCTATAATTTATATACTGTGATTAGAGTCTGTGCATCAGAGGATTACTCTCATTAGATGTGGTTTGGAGTATGGATATTAGAATATAAATATCATTAAATGTGGTTTGGAGTATGGATATTAGAATATAGATATCATTAGATGTGGTTTGGAGTATGGATATTAGAATATAAATATCATAAAATGTGTTTTGGAGTGTGGATATTAGAATATAAGTATCATTAAATGTGGTTTGGAGGATGGATATTAGAATATAAATATCATTAAATGTGGTTTGTAGTATGGATATTAGAATATAAATATCATTAGATGTGGTTTGGAGTATGGATATTAGAATATAAATATCATTAGATGTGGTTTGGAGTGTGGATATTAGAATATAAATATCATTAAATGTGGTTTGGAGTGTGGATATTAGAATATAAATATCATTAAATGTGGTTTGGAGTGTGGATATTAGAATATAAATATCATTATATGTGGTTTGGAGTATGGATATTAGAATATAAGTATCATTAAATGTGGTTTGGAGTATGGATATTAGAATATAAATATCATTAAATGTGGTTTGGAGTGTGGATATTAGAATATAAGTATCATTAAATGTGGTTTGGAGTATGGATATTAGAATATAAATATCATTAGATGTGGTTTGGAGTGTGGATATTAGAATATAAATATCATTAAATATTCCACTTTGTTACAGATTTTATAGAAGGGCATTTCCCTTTGCTCTAGGTTTTATAGAAGGATGTTTCCATTTGCTCTAGGTTTTATAGAAGGGCATTTCCCTTTGTTCTAGGTTTTATAGAAGGGCATTTCACTTTGTTCTATGTTTTCTAGAAGAGCATTTCCCTTTGTTCTAGGTTTTATAGAAGGGTATTTCCCTTTGTTCTAGGTTTTATAGAAGGGCATTTCCCTTTGTTCTAGGTTTTATAGAAGGGCATTTCACGTTGTTCTAGGTTTTATAGAAGGGCATTTCCCTTTGCTCTAGGTTTTATAGAAGGGCATTTCACTTTGTTCTAGGTTTTATAGAAGGGCATTTCCCTTTGTTCTAGGTTTTATAGAAGGGCATTTCACGTTGTTCTAGGTTTTATAGAAACGCATTTCTCTTTGTTGCAGGTTTTATAGAGAAACATTTTGAAAAGCCACATTTTTGAAACAAAGTTAAAATGGTTCATTTATGGAGATTCAGAGAATTACGTATATATATATATATATATTACTGACAATAGACGTTACTTGTCTTGATGCTAAGCGATGACCAGTGGTTAGTGTGACGTACTGAGATCCGCAGGTATATATATATATATATAGATATACTAGCTGAGTTACCCGGCGTTACATTTAGATTTGAAATGTATAGATCAGTATTTTTTTCAGCAAATTATTCAGTAAGTAGACAAAAGCCGTGATGCGAG
>NW_013675884.1:13505-18648 GCF_000517525.1 Limulus polyphemus
TATATATATATATATATAGACGTACAAATTGACCAGGTAATTGTCACACGAGTTAGCTTAATAACTTGTTCGCTTCGAACTCCGAATTTTGCGTTTTTAGTCCGTACACTTACCGCTGTGTCACCGGGGAACTAACTTGAATATGTACAATCATTAGATATAAAAAAACAAAAAAAAACAACGAATTACAATAAAACGTGCAGCAAATAACAATATAAACGAAGCATGACAATGTTCTGAAGGGTGTGGCCGCATGATTCCATATACCTCGTTGCTATAGCAACATAGCCACGAACCCAGTGACCACTTCATCTTCCGGTCTAAGCCTCGCATGTGGCGGTTATTGATAAGTTGCTGTGACTATATTATAAACCAGATTTCCTTCGTTTCTATAAAATGTGGGAATTAGTTTCCAAAGGCCACTGCGTGATTGGCTTAAAGAAAGAAAACAAAAACTGTTTTCGAATTTAATTTCGTTGAGAATTCGAGATTATTCCAGGAAATCCAACTTACATGTTAATAAGACAAATGTGTGCGAAGTTTCGAGTAGAAACCGTTCAAACCTTAGAAGACTAACTTCAAAAAGAAATATTATATTTTCACTGCTTTTACGGCGAGGTTAAATGACAGGATACGAAGGACAAGGAAAAAAACATATCGTTCTATTTCACGAAAAGCTATTCAAGGGCTACTATCTGAGTATCGGGATGCGATACCCGCTGTGAGAAAATCACAGATAGCCCATTGAATAATTTTACGCTTAACAACATTCTATCTTCGTAAGTCGTAAGACAACTGGTCAACAGCATCCACCGACAACTGTTGAGCTACATTTGTCTGACAGAACATTGAGATTTGACTGTCACTCTTGTAATGCATTCACGGCCCTAGAGCGAGTGATTTGTGTGTGTGTGTGTGTGTGTGTGGTAACGAAACATGAACACGGGATCCGCAGGTTCTCAGTACGTCACACTGACCACTGGTCATCGCTCGGCATCAAGACATGTAACGTCTATTGTCACTAAAAAACGTGTTTATTGGCTCACAGATTCCGCGTGTACTGTCAGAAAAACGCATCTGTCTTTAGGCACAACCGTTACAAAGCTGAGATAGAGGTGGAAATCAATATCAAGAAACACGTATTATACGATATGAGGCTATAAATGTTCCCCGGATCTTCGTGTGATACGTTTTGTTATCAAGGATGTTATTATCTTGTATGCGGAATTTTTGTGTTTCACAAACGGCAGTGTAATTATCAACATTTTGGCACAGTCGCTAGAACTTGCGATAATCATTTAGAAAGTGGAATAATTCAGCCCATTCTTACAAAAAATCGTTTATTTATTAACCTGTCTAAAGTTCTCTCTCTCTCTATATATATATATATATATCTATATCTGTTTATTTCTCTTCGTGTGTCTGTCTCTCTAGTAATGTCTGGGAATATCTGCTTGTCTAATATCCTCAAATTATAGAGCATGGTATTGTAGTTAGCACAACGGGCTGCGAATCGAAGGGCCCAGGGCTCGAGACGTGAAACACTTGAACATGCTTCACACTTTCAACTGTGGACGTTGTATAAAACCGAAATTCAATAGCGTTATTCGGTTCAAAGATAATGACTTTGGTCAATAGCGTTATTCGGTTCAAAGATAATGACTTTGGTCAATAGCGTTATTCGGTTCAAAGATAATGACTTCGGTTTAGAGTGTTTTTTAAACTGAAGTTAGGACGAGCCCTGATTATAGTTTTAGTGTGTTAAACTGAAGTTAGGACGAGCCCTGATTCTAGTTTTAGTGTGTTAAACTAGAGTTAGGACGAGCCCTGATTCTAGTTTTAGTGTGTTAAACTGAAGGTAGGACGAGCTCTGATTCTAGTTTTAGTGTGTTAAACTGAAGTTAGGACGAGCCCTGATTCTAGTTTTGGTGTGTTAAACTGAAGTTAGGACGAGCTCTGATTCTAGTTTTAGTGTGTTAAACTGAAGTTAGGACGAGCCCTGATTCTAGTTTTAGTGTGTTAAACTGAAGTTAGGACGAGCTCTGATTCTAGTTTTAGTGTGTTAAACTGAAGTTAGGACGAGCCCTGATTCTAGTTTTAGTGTGTTAAACTAGAATGACCGTTAACCGATCATGAAGAGATTAACGCCTGTCTTTACTGGATTTAACAGATTTTAAAACACTGGTTTTTAGTTTTGATGCTTTATTTATCTTAAGTTTCAACACTACACGTGGAGGGGTGGTTGAAATATCGGTATATATTCAAACAATAACTCTCTGTAAAACAAAGAAATGGAAAATTCCCACCTTATCTCCAGAGACGGTCCACATTATTATTACTGAACTCATTGGCGAGATCTAAAACATACCGGGAAATATAACCTGGTTCATTTATCATAAGACAGAGAATGGTAGCTCGAGACTTCAAGTTGAGCTCGAGATTGCATTTATGTACTCTCGAACTGTAGTTCGAAGGTTTTTGAGACGACTTCATCTCCTCTGTGTGATTCATTTGACTTCTGCTCTAATAGCAAAGAACTCATTCACTCAGAGCATGAATTAAACATCTCACACTTCTGTTAACTAGTCCTCAACATGTATATTGAATATACATTAACTTCACATGATTTTAGGCTTCGAGCGTCATTTGTACTGTAAGTCGAGGAAGTTAAACAGACTTTTTGCCTCCCCCCCCCACATTTAAGTTCCAAATCCCACCCAAGATAGAAGTTAATTAATCCTTTTAAACAGTGAATAATATTTCTATTACCTTACAACGTTTGGTTTTTAATTTCGCTAATTTAGCAGTGAAAGACTAGAGGGAAGGAAGCTAGTCATCACCACCCACCGCCAACTCTTGGGTACTCTTTTACCAACGAATAAGTGGGATTGACCGTCACGTTATAACGCCCCCATGGCTTAAAGGGCGAGCATATTTGGTGGACGGGGATTCGAACCCGGGACCCGCAGATTGCGAGTCAAACTCCTTAGTTATCAAGGAATGTTAATTCCTAATTTTCACTGACCGAAGTAAAAACATTCTAGAATATATTGTTTAAATAGATCCCCCAGTCTGGGTTTTCTGAGTTTAGCAATCCCAATACGTATTATTATTATTATTACTGAAAAATTAAGGTTTACGTATTTCGAAACTTTTCCTAAACAAGTATTAGTAAGTTAATTTTTTTTTTCGAAGAGATTAAAAATACCGTGTTTATTTCTTCTTGATTGTGCCTGGTAATTTGTTGGCGTGAATCGTGGCTCCGCCAGATGGCGGTTTATACAAAAGATCTATGATCTAATAATATAATCAACTATTCTAATAATATAGATCGTACGTCTATATAATATAGATCGTATGTATAAAGCTTCGTACGTCTTCGACCCAGTTCTATAGTGTAATACATACTGGTAGATAGGACAGAGAGTACACGTTTCTAAGGTCTTGTAATGTAACACATACTGGTAGATAGGGCAGAGAGTACACGTTTCTAAGGTAACTCTATGGTAACAGCCAGTACCATCAAATAAACATCTTACAAAACGAACCTTCCAGTGTTCGTTCTCTAAAGCTACCTCTATAGGTAATCACTGAAGCGAGACACGTTCATTCTAAGACTCAAGGGATATTTAGGAGAGCGGTCCAGGAGTACTGTTGTACGGAGATACGGGAGATTTCGCTTGGGAGTGGATGCTCTGACAGTATCGTACTTAGCAGCAGAGAATTCTGTTCAAGAAAATCATGATGTCTGAAATAAAGTGTTTAAATAAAATAAACTTTGTTTTTATATCTATAATGAAGTAAAGAGAGTCTCCCTAAGTTCTGTACGTATGTGTGTTGGTGGAATTCTTTTATTTTATTTAATTACACGAAACTGGACACGGGCATTTTTTCATGAGGTTTTAGGGTAAGTTTGGAATGTCAAGGTAGAAAGAGAGAAAAACAGGTCAATGATACAGCAAAACTCAGTTGTGACTGTCAGCCAGGTCAACGATGACAGGAATACTCGAGTGTGACTGTCAGACAGGTCATTGGTATAGGAAACTTCAGGTGTGACTGTCAGACAAGTCAGTGATGACAAGAAGACTCAGGGGTCACTGTCAGACAGGTCAATGATATTGGAAACTTCAGGTGTGACTGTCTTCCAGGTCAACGATGACAGGAATACTCGAGTGTGACTGTCAGACAGGTCATTGGTATAGGAAACTTCATGTGTTACTGTCAGACAGGTCAACGATGACAGGAATACACGAGTGTGACTGTCAGACAGGTCAACGATGACAGGAATACTCGAGTGTGACTGTCAGACAGGTCAATGATATAGGAAACGTCAGGTGTGACTGTCAGACAGGTCAACGATGACAGGAATACTCGAGTGTGACTGTCAGACAGGTCAGTGATATAGAAAACTCAGGTCGACTGTCAGACGGGTCAGTGATGACAAGAAGACTCAGGGGTCACTGTCAGACAGGTCAGTAATAAGAGACTTCAGATGTCACTGTCAGACAACTAGATACAAAGTTACGTTTTGTCTAGATGTTTTCCCCACTAATTGTGATGGGGGTATGTAAAGGACACTCCTAGGGTGTAAGACGGTTATGGCTCAAATGATCAGTTTCTCCGGATAAGCTGGCTCGTGTGTGTGGGCTGTGATTGGTTGTCGCCAAAACACCTTTCTAGTCACACACTGTGTCCATACCAAGTTGTAAAAACAGCGCCACCATTTTATCATAAACTACACTGGTTTGTCCATTAACAACTAATATATATATCTTTTAGTAAACTGTAAATTGTATTATCAATAACATTTACAGCTTTCAAAATTTTAAATCAAGTTGAGACTTATAGTAGAAGGCTGAACGAAATTATTAAATATTCAACGGCTTAACATACACTAGAGGTTCTGAAAAAGACAACAACTTTGAAATATTTCCATTAGAAACCACGGAAAAACAGGATATCACTAGAGGAGAACCCCCCTTTAATAATTCAAGCACCTTATCGTGAATCTGATCCCATCTCAGTGAAAGATTAAAAATTAAACAGAACAGCATGGAGTCTCAAGAGGATGTAGACAACAAGAGTGTTTCAGAAAATACAGAATGTTTTCTAGTTATATAAACTGAAGTGTAAATAAAATGTC
>NW_013675885.1:0-1343 GCF_000517525.1 Limulus polyphemus
TTCACCAAGGATGGTGTTGTATATTAGTAGATTAATCTGTTTCACCAAGGATGGTGTTATATATTAGTAGATTAATCTGTTTCACCAAGGATGGTGTTGTATATTAGTAGATTAATCTGTTTCACCAAGAGTGTTGTGACTTCATGAATTTTAGGAAAAGAGAAACTTTGTTTGTTTTAACGTAAGGCTGTCTGCCGCATGGAATCGAACCCCGGACCTTGTGAGCCGTAAAGAGAGACAAACTGTAAAAATGGAAAGACCAAGGACTGTGGAAAGAATTAAACATTGCGACAAGTTAAAAGCACCAAAAGTGATGAAATGAAGCTGTGAAAATAAAATAAGAAACTAGAAGAAATGAGGGAAAACTAAATGATACGAATACTAGTAAATTATCCGTGAAAATCGACATGAAACGACAAAAAAAATAATACAAACCTAGTTTTAAGTGACTATGGGCACGTTTTTGCTAATTTCGAAGTAAATCTACTCAGACAATCCTGACCAATTCCCCCCCCCCCCCCCCCCCCCCTTAACGGAGTCCCAGCTATATATCTGTTTTGAACCATTTCAATTTTCACGTTAGCAGAAGCACCAGCCTTGGAAGCCGCTAAGTGAGGGTAAATGTTCAGAAACCAAGCTAAACTTGATACACAAGTCAACTGAAAAACTACTAAACTCATAAAAGGTAAACCAAATGAAGAAAACCCTCAGAGATGTAAAAGAGAGAGAGAATTCAGAAATATCTCGTGCTTGATTAAGCACGAAATTATAGGTATATGTCTTTTTATAATAATTCCTAATTTTTCAACGGTCCCTTAAGTCTTGAATACTAACCGTCGTACCTTACGAAACACGTTTTCGTATAATGGCGATAATAACAAGCGGAAACTATTTGAACCGTAATGAACTCTTTAGGCTTCACTTATTACTGTCTTTCGAAAACTTAAAATTCTACAACAACAAAAATATATAAATCAGTATCGATTTTTTTTTAATTTCACTTTAAAGAAACAATTGTATAGTAATTCTAAAATTTTGGTCATAAAAGTTAGCAAAATGAAAAACTTCAAACAGAAAAATAAATAAATGAAAGCACAAAATAGATGCACTTTCATAATACACTGTTGAAAAAATGTTGTACGTTACTTAATAATTTAAAATGTCATGAACAATGTTTTATCCCGTGAAGAATGAATTAAAGAATCAATATTACTCTGTTTACACCATACTTTCAGTCAAGGCTACTAAAAGTATTTGTTGATTTTATTAAACTACTAAAATTATTTGTTGATTTTAGTCAATATTACTCTGTTTACACCATACTTTCAGTCAAGGCTACTAAA
>NW_013675885.1:2289-10159 GCF_000517525.1 Limulus polyphemus
GATTTTAGTCAATATTACTATGTTTACACCATACTTTCAGTCAAGGCTACCAAAATTATTTGTTGATTTTAGTCATTATTACTCTGTTTACACCATACGTTCAGTCAAGGGTACTAAAATTATTTGTTGATTTTATTAAACTACTAAAATTATTTGTTGATTTATAGTCAATATTACTCTGTTTACACCATACTTTCACTCAAGGCTACTAAAATTATTTGTTGATTTTTGTCAATATTACTCTATTTACACAATACTTTAAGTCAAGGCTACTAAAATTATTTGTTGATTTTATTAAACTACTAAAATTATTTGTTGATTTTAGTCAATATTACTCTGTTTACACCATACTTTCACTCAAGGCTACTAAAATTATTTATTGATTTTTAGTCAATATTACTCTGTTTACACCATACTTTCAGTCAAGGCTACTAAAATTATTTGTTGATTTTTAGTCAATATTACTCTGTTTACACCATACTTTAGTCAAGGGTACTAAAATTATTTGTTGATTTTAGTCAATATTACTCTGTTTACACCATACTTTCAGTCAAGGCTACTAAAATTATTTGTTGATTTTAGTCAATATTACTCCGTTTACACCATACTTTCACTCAAGGCTACTAAAATTATTTGTTGATTTGTCACCGGAAAGTTTACGGACTTACAGCATTAAAATCCGGAGTTCGTTTCCCCGCAGCGGAAAGAACGCAGATTGTTTTTAACATAGCTTTGTACTAAAAGCAAACCAATCACTGACCGGTTGACAACAGCGCCATATAGTGGCACGGCTTTAACGATAAAACCGAATAGTCAATAAATATTCAGTTTGTTTTTCCCTATTTTTCCATTTTCATTGCTTTTTTTTTTTGTGGTATCTTCTCAATCTTACGTTCCGTTTTCCTCCTTTTCCATGACCCAAAAATCTTCCCGAATTTTCATAATGTCAAATTTGTTTCTGTACCTTTTGGACGCTTATTCAGAATATTATTTACTCCAGAAATGCCAGGGCCGGATTAAGGTATGTGAAGGCCCTGAGGCAAATATCCTTATGAAGGTCCTTTCAAATATAATATATATATATATGTATAAACTTTATTGTATCAAAAATAAACTTATAAATATAAGAAACAAATATATAAATCGAATATCGCAATATTCATAAATAATGTTAACAAAATATTTGTGGAGGCAACTGCCTCGTATACCTCATGGTTGATGTTGAAAAATGTCAACAGAGTCTCTCTGATCATGTAAAGAACAATTATCTTTGTAGGAGAATCACAAATGTTTCTATTAATTCGTCCAAGCAGAGCATTTCAAATAGTAAGAATAAGCCTAATGTTATCATAAGTCGCACTGAATCGGATTCTTGTACTTCCTATAATTTTATAGTCTTAAAAAGCACGTGCTAGGTCAGTACTCCCAAGCCCGTCTATCACTTGAAGAACCTCTGCCCTAGGTCAATTTATGTTACAGGGTCATGGCAAGGTCAATCAGTATGACTTTGAAAAAATATATATATACAACCAGTTACAATAAATTTTGAAGTTAACTTTAGCGGAGTTTAACATGTGTAGAATGTGTGTGTGAGTATATATATTTAAATCTTGCAGGGTTCTGGCAACTCTTGTATTCAAGGGTATCCTTTGTGGAATGTTCTGTTTCCACCCCCTCCCTGGCCAAACATCACGCTGTCCAACTTTCCAGATGGCATCCAATCCTGATCATACGTTCGAGAAAGTTCCACCTACTGTAGAGGTAGGTACAAACTGTTTACTAATGTCAACTATCTATTACTTGACAAAAGTCTGTGTGTGTGTGTGTTTCAGCTTATAAACGTCGAAACGCTATACTGATTGTCACCAAACCTGGCATGTGCTCTTAAGGTCTCCCGGAGTCGACATTCGGAGCTCAACCCCTCCCCCGTGTCACCTCCGAGAGCCCCTGTCTCTGTCTCATACGTTAAACGTTACGTCAGCTAGTTGTTTTTATGTCTGTTTACCCTATTTTGAAACCTTTAATTTGGAGGATCCTTTTTACATTCTTTTTTGTACAACCAATTATACGGTTTACTTTTTGGACTCCGTGGTAGATATTCTCTCAACATTTATTTGTGATTGTTTCTTACAGATTCCGCTAGATTTAATTGAAGTGGAAGAAATATGGAAATCTACGTCAACTCCCGAGACAAAAATAAGAACTGAAGAAATAATATCTAAAAAAAGCAGCCAAACGGATGTGTGATGACTTCTGTCGTCAGTTGTGTTGCCGTAAAGAGAAGAAGATCCATTCTAACTACATATAACATCATCTCTTATACAGTTGAATAACTGAATCGATAGTGTTTGATATAAGTTGCGTGTAAAGTACAATCTAGCTGTATCTATTGTTGTTGGTTTTCTCTGACGTAAGACCCCGTTTCATCGATACATACGGTTGCTTAGCAATCTCTGTGAAAAATAACGTTCTAATCCGAATCACTTACTGCACGAAGTATATCTTATCCAGATCTTAAAAAGAAGAATATATATATATATATATATTCTGACGACGGCGAAGAAAAGTATTATAGGAAAACAAAATAGGGATCAAACATAGTTCATAAACAATGCGGTGAAAAATATCAGAACCTTTTACGTGACCTTTCTTAAAAGAACAGTTTACAGTCTCCGTACAAGAACACCATTAACAATCACCTGAATATGTTGTGGATATAACTATGAAGGGCAGATATCTTGATGTGTTAACAGGACAGCAACGGATTGGGACAGATCTCTTGATGTGTTAACAGGACAGTAACGGATAAGGGCAGATCTCTTGATGTGTTAACAGGACAGTAACGGATTGGGACAGATCTCTTGATGTGTTAACAGGACAGTAAGTTACTCGATGAACAAAGATCTCTTGCTCTAATCTTGAGAAATTTCTTAGAATTCGCTGGAAAGTGCACGACGTTCAGGATGAGTAGAAGCTGATCTCGAGCAACGTTTCAGTGTAAAGACGAGAAGAAGGAGTGTTTTTTTTATGCTACATCACGAAATATGTGAGATGTTACAACAAATCCGTTACTGTCCTGTTAACACATCAAGAGATCTGCCATAATCCGTTACTGTCCTGTTAACACATCAAGAGATCTGCCCTAATCCGTTGCTGTCCTGTTAACACATCAAGAGATCTGCCCTAATCCGTTGCTGTCCTGTTAACACATCAAGAGATCTGTCCCAATCCGTTGCTGTCCTGTTAACACATCAAGAGATCTGCCCTAATCCGTTACTGTCCTGTTAACACATCAATAGATCTGTCCTAATCCGTTCATGTCCTGTTAACACATTAGGGGATCTGCCCTAATCCGTTGCTGTTCTGCTAACACATCAAGAGATCTGCCATAATCCGTTGCTGTCCTGTTAACACATCAAGAGATCTGTCCCAATCCGTTGCTGTCCTGTTAACACATCAAGAGATTTGCCCTAATCCGTTGCTGTCCTGTTAACACATCAAGAGATCTGTCCCAAGCCATTGCTGTCCTGTTAACACATCAAGAGATCTGCCCTAATCCGTTGCTGTTCTGCTAACACATCAAGAGTTCTGCCCTAATCCGTTACTGTCCTGTTAACACATTAGGAGATCTGCCCTAATCCGTTACTGTCCTGTGAACACATTAGGAGATCTGCCCTCATCCATTACTGTCCTGTTAACACATCAAGAGATCTGCCCTCATCCATTACTGTCCTGTTAACCCATCAAGAGATCTGCCCTCATCCGTTACTATTCTGTGAACACATCAAGAAGTCAGCTCTCATCCAATTTCCAAAGCAGTTCTGAAGATATAACAAGTGAAACCATGACAGCCCTTCTATTTTGCTCTGACACGCACAGGGCCCATACTTGAAAAACGTCTGGTTTAGTAAATGATGAAATTCTCCGTCCAAAATAAAGACTCTGGGCAATGAAGTAAAGTAAATAACTTCGTTATATGTATGTGGTTGTATTATATAGCTATAGCATCTAGTGTTTTTTTTATTGTTTCTTTGTTCAATCTGATATTCTTGAACAAGTGACTGTTCGGGTTCCCAGATAAAACGTCTGGGGCTAATCGAACTAAAAGCGAGAAACACGGTTTTTGTATTCATCTGTTGTTCCCCTACTTTTATCAAACATCTTTGTCTAATTTTTATATCACAATTTTTGATAACAAAGAATAAATCTTAAGATATAAAAACTTTCTTTTAAATACCCTGGTGGTGGATCAAGATTTAAAAACGTTTTTTTTTATTTATTTTTTATTATTATTATTTTTTTACAATACCCTGGTGGCGGATCATACATAAATTGTAATTAAAAATATATATTTTTGTTACTCAAGTTTTTCTTCGAAATAATCCTAACATTTGATGTTTTCACGCGTTTTGAAAAACGTTCGTATAAATGTAGACACAAACAGTATTAGCAACCATAAAGCAGATTTAAGTCACTGTATTAGCAAACAAAATACTAGGCTTAACTCACTCTGTTAGCAAACATAAAGTGTAGGTTTAACTCACTGTATTAGAACAAAAGACTAGGCTTAACTCACTTTGTTAGCAAGCATAAACTATAGGGTTAAATAGTTGTACTAATAAATAAAAATAAATTTATCTAACTGTATCAGTAAGTCAAAAAGTAGGCTTGAGTCACTGCACTAGCAGACATAAAGTAGGCTTAACTCATATCAGGACATTTAATTCATAGCGATATTTTCCCCTATTTTTAAAGAAATAATAATAATTAAAATAACTGCCGAATGCTCAACATTTTATGGATATGACGAAATATACTAATAAATACCAAACTTCTTTTGCATTAAACGTTTCAGTATCTATTTTTGATAATAGGGATTTGTGCATCAAATATTAACGATTGTCTGATTACTTATTTGTAAGCAAGAAGCTACACAATGGGCTATGTGTGCTGTGCCGACCACTAGTATCGAAACCTGGAAGTTTGCGGTGTGAGCCCTCAGACTTACCGCTGAGCCACTGAGGGAGGGAGGGGGGGGGGCAAATATTAGCGAATCATCGAAAGCGTAAAATGTAGGTTAAAATGAAGGCTCATCCGAAGAAGGTACTGTTTATTGAAGGTGAAGAATGGACAACGAGAGTGTCTCGGAGATGGTGAGCCGGGTTTGAATCCGTGCGATACCACAAAATATCCCCAACACTTTAAACTGTGTGTGCGTTATAAGAGTGATAGTTAATCCCTCAGCATGGATGGTAGAGGGTAAGGTACTGATAACTGATTACAGTTCCTCTGGTCAGTAGTTCAAGATTATAGACAGTAGCAGATAGCTTCGGTAGGTTTTCCAGCTGTAAGTGCGTTATAAGAGTAACAGTCAATTCCTCAGCGTGTATGGTAGGTGGTAAGATATTGCTGACCGGTTACAGTTCCTCTGGAACTGTAATTCAAGATTAGGGTTGGTGATAGGTACCCTCAATACGTTTTCAACAAATACAAATGCGTTTTTATTTACAACTAACTAATACGAAATGGGAATTGCGCAATCAATCCATCCCTGAATTCGTTCAACCATTTACTTCAGTGTATTATTTTATATATTTATGAACGTTCGTGATAACGCTTTGTTTGAAGTTCAGCACAAAGCTACACAATGGGCTATCTGTGACCTGCCCACCACGGGTATCGAAACCCGATTTCTAGCGTTGTAAGTCCGCAGACATACCGCTGTGCCAGTGGGGGGGGGGCGTGATAACGCAAGGTAGTTCTCATTATTTCATCGTTATTAAATTCCTTTCTCTTGAAGTAAATATAACATATCGATTGGATGTTGTCAGATGAAGACATTTTCGGAGCCACCGTTTGGTGTGCCAGATTGTAGATCTGCAGGAGCCACCGTTTGGTGTGCCAGATTGTAGATCTGCAGGAGCCATCGCTTGGTGTGCCAGATTGTAGATCTACCGGAGCCACCGTTTGGTGTACCAGATTGAAGATCTGCAGGAGCCACCGTTTGGTGTGCCAGATTGTAGATCTACAGGAGTCACCGTTTGGTGTGCAAGATTGTAGATCTGCAGGAGCCACCGTTTGGTGTGCCAGATTGTAGATCTGCAGGAGCCACCGTTTGGTGTGCCAGATTGTAGATCTGCAGGAGCCACCGTTTGGTGTGCCAGATTGTAGATCTGCAGGAGCCACCGTTTGGTGTGCCAGATTGTAGGTCTGCAGGAGCCACCGTTTGGTGTGCCAGATTGTAGATCTGCTGTCCACTATTCACCGCCTGTTATCGCAAAATAAAATAATACAGTTGGTTTTTGTTTTGAATTTCGCACAAAGTTACACCAGGTCTAGCCATCTCTAATATGGCAGTGATAGACTAGAGGGAAGGCAGCTAGTCAACATCACCCACTGCCAACTCTTGGGCTATTCTTTTACCAACAAATAGTTGGATTGAGCGTTACATTATAACCTCTCCCCACGGCTAATTGCGAGTCCAGCGCTCTACCTACCAGGTCATGCCCAGGCTCAATATTAATACAACTTTAGGGCCGTTGTAATAGTCGTAATCAAATTCCACTGTTAGGTTAGACGGTGGGTGCTGTTGACTAGCTGCCTTCCCTGTAGTTTATCAGATCAAAGTTAGGGGCAGACAACTTTGAGCAAATATCTGAAAACAAACGGTCTGTTCCGCTAATTCTGGAAACTAAATGTTACTAAGAGATTCAGTGTGTTCTTATGTTTCAACAAGTTTACTAACATGTTATGAATTTAAGGGTATCGAAACACAGATTTTAGCGTTGTACGCTTATAGACTTGCCGCTGTGGGGAGCTAAATTCTAAGTAGTAGTCTACTTATGTTTAGTTGTTTTTTCACTAGGTGTCTCTAGAGGAAACTTATGTTACTTGTAAAATGACTTTTGTTTTCACTCATTTAATTCGCCATTCACCAACTGTAATTCAGATTCGGTTACCACGATGTTATAACGTGCGTATTCATACACAGTTTGTTTTTATTTTTATAGGAGGGAGGGGGGTAGTTTGAGCCCTCTCCGGTGGGAAGCTAGTTAGGACGTGTCATCCATGGCCTGGCTTTATTGTTACTTTAATTAGGTTCAGTTTATCTTTGTGAGTTTAGATGGTTTCAGTTTTGTTACTGAAACAGACTTTCAAAGTACATATTAGGCCTAAGCTTAAAATGGGTTGGAGACTAGTTAGATCAGTCGGCATAGGGTACATGTTTATTGACTTCACATAGAAGTAGCCATCAAGTTAGAGCAGGCACTGCCATTATTTCAATGAAGGCTTAAAAACAAACAAAAAGCACCAGGGAACAGCTACAAATTTCCATTCTTTTCAAATACTAGAAACTACGTCATTTTTATCAAACAGCTTTTAAAAAAATAGAACTCGAACTCCACTTCAGCAGGAAGAAAATTACGGAATTAAAGTCGCTCTGTGGTAGAGCGGTAAGTTTGAAGACTTACAATGCTAAAATCCGGGGTTCGATTCTACGCGGTGGACACAGCAGATAGCCCAATTTAGCTTTGCTCTATAAGATATAAGAGAATTAAAAAATTTCTTAATAAATAAAGTTTTATACTGTTTAACATGATCCACGGATATCTATATGAAACACAAAGCTAGAAAATATAGTAACAGATAAATACCAAAATGGTGAATAAAAATTATGATTGTCTCATTCAGTATTGGATCATTTTATATTTTTTTTAGATACATAACGTTGCAGTTAATAATATTTAATATATATAGACCTAATGTATGTCTGGCCTTCTTTCATCTTGGTCTCAGCTAAACTCGCGTTCCTGTGTTTAGTATATTGTTTTTCGTTTTTGAATTTCGCGCAAAGTTACACGAGGACTAT
>NW_013675885.1:11159-13552 GCF_000517525.1 Limulus polyphemus
AACGAATAGTGGGATTGACCGTCACATTATAACCGCCCCACGGCTGAAAGGGCGAGCATGTTTGGTGTGACGGGGATCCGAACCCGCGACCCTCGGATTGCGAGTCGAGCGCCCTAACCACCTGGCCATGCCGGGCCATTTAACATATATATATATATATATATATATTTATTTATATTGATAAAATATAGATGTCTAACCATAGATGAAAGAAGCAAAGCCTCAATTTTGATTCGCCAGGAAAATAAAAATTATTCAGCCGAAAATTTAAAAATCTGTGCATCCATAACGAATAGACATAACTAATACAATTAATTTACTTTAAAAAAGTTTTTGACAGACCTTTAATCAGACTGTCTGACCAGCAGGCACATCTTATCAAGAAAACAAAGTTAACAATTATATATCAGCTAACACTTGACTTTACTAAGTTGGAGGGGACGTTATAATGTCACGGTCAATCCCAGTATTCGTTGGTACAGAGCTGGCGTTGAACTATTTACTTTTCCCTCTAGTCAATCATTTCGAAGTTAGGGACGCATAGCTAGAAATAAAGGCGTTGATTATGCAGTCAACCACTAATTATGTGGTCACGTGTACATTATACAAAAATGGCCGCAACCGCATAATCGGAGTCATGTAAAGTTATTAATTTTCTTTAAATAAAAACAAACAAACAACATATTGACTTATATGAATAGAAATTTGTCTTAACATTCAAAGCTTTAGAGACGTTCTTCTTTCAGGTGGGCGTAGTGTGCTAGTTAGTACACTGAAAAATAGATTAGAGGGTACATGATTCGCGTCCACTGGTTGAACTATGCATCAGAGGGTATGTAATTCGCGTCAATTGGTCGCAAATCGTGCTCCGCACTTTGCTCTCAAGGGGGTGTTATGAGAGTGACAGTCAAATACTATTACTCGATTATTTGATGTGTGAGCAGACCGTCTCAGAGCACACTTATTCCTCATCTACGAAAAGAATTTCATGTCCAATCAGGGAAGTTATACTACACATCATAAACCTACCCAACGTGACTTACAAGGTGTTGTTACTACACATCATAAACCTACCCAACGTGACTTACAAGGTGTTGTTACTACACATCATAAACCTACCCAACGTGCCTTACAAGGTATTGTTACTGCACATCATAAACCTACCCAACGTGACTTACAAGGTATTGTTACTGCACATCATAAACCTACCCAACGTGACTTGCAAGGTATTGTTACTACATATCATAAACCTACCCGAACAGTAACAATACCTTGTAAGTCACTTTGGTAGGTTTATGATGTGCAGTAACGAGACCTTGTAAGTCACGTTACATCATAAACCTACCCAACGTGACTTACAAGGTAGTTATTACACATCATAAACTTACCCAACGTGACTTACAAGGTATTGTTACTAAACATCATAAACCTACCCAACGTGACTTACAAGGTGTTGTTATTACACATCATAAACCTACCCAACGTGACTTACAAGGTACCGTTACTGTACTTAACAAACTTACCGAAAGTAACTCACAAGGTAACGTTACTGTACATCATAAACTTACTCAACCTAACCTACAATATATTGTTACCGTACATCATAAACCTACTTGACGTAACTTACAAGATATTTTTGTACATCGTAAACGTACCCAACGTGACTTAGAAGATATTGTTATTGTACATCATAAACCTAGTTGACGTAACTTACAAGATATTTTTATACATCATAAACATACCTATCGTGATTTACAAGGTATTGTTATTGTACATCATAAACCTACCCAACGTGACTTAAAATGTACTGTTTCTGTACATCATAAGCCTACCTAACGTGACTTACAAGGTACTGTTACTTTACATCATAAACCTACCTAACTTGAATAACAAGGTGTTGTTACTGTAGATTATAAACCTACATAACGTGACTTATAAGGTATTGTTTTTGTACATCATAAACCTGTCTAACGTAACATATAAGGTACTGTTATTTTACATCATAAACCTACCTAACGTGACTGACAAGGTGTTGTTACCGTACATCATGAACCTACCTAACGTGACTTACATGATACTGTTGCTTCTGTACATCATAAACCTACCCAAGATGACTTAGAAGGTATTGTTACTGTACATCATGAACCTACTAGGACTAGCCAATGATTTTAGCTTCTGTTCACTACTAGGACTAGTAAGTGATTGAAACTTCTATTCACTACTAGGACTAGCCAGTGATTGAAGCTTCTATTCACTACTAGGACTAACCAGTGATTGAAGCTCCTATTCACTACTAGGAGTAGCCAGTTATTGAAGCTTCTACCCACTACTAGGACTAGTAAGTGATTGAAGCTTCTAATCACTACTAGGACTAGCAAGTGATTGAGGCTTCT
>NW_013675885.1:13755-15908 GCF_000517525.1 Limulus polyphemus
AAGGTATTGTTACTGTACATCATAAACCTCCCAACGTGACTCATAGATATTGTTGCTGTACATCATAAACCTACCCAACGTGACTGACAAGGTATTCTTACTGTACATCACAAAACTACCCAATATGAGTTACAAGGTATTGTTTCTGTACATCATAAACCTGTCTAACGTGACATATAAGGTACTGTTATTTTACATCATAAACCTACCTAACGTGACTGACAAGGTGTTGTTACCGTACATCATGAACCTACCTAACGTGACTTACATGATACTGTTGCTTCTGTACATCATAAACCTACCCAAGATGACTTAGAAGGTATTGTTACTGTACATCATGAACCTACTAGGACAAGCCAATGATTTTAGCTTCTACCCACTACTAGGACTAGCCAGTGATTGAAGCTTCTATTCACTACTAGGACTAGCCAGTGATTGAAGCTTCTGTTCACTACTAGGACTAGTAAGTGATTGAAACTTCTATTCACTACTAGGACTAGCCAGTGATTGAAGCTTCTATTCACTACTAGGACTAATCAGTGATTGAAGCTCCTATTCACTACTAGGAGTAGCCAGTTATTGAAGCTTCTACCCACTACTAGGACTAGTAAGTGACTGAAGCTTCTATTCACTACTAGGACTAGCCAGTGATTGAAGGTTCTACCCACTAGTGGGACTAGTAAGTGATTGAAGCCTCTACCAATTACTAGGACTAGTCAGTGATTGAAACTTCTACTCACTACTAGGACTAGCCAGTGATTGAAGCCTCCAACCACTACTGGGACTAGTTAGTGATTGAATCTTCCACCCACTACTAGGACTAATAAGTGTTTTCTGAAACTTGATAGTTGATGTAATGCGTTCTATCCTAAAGAATGTTAAAATGAAGTTTTGGATAAATAAAAACTACTTTCTAAAGTTAAAGCAGTTTTATTTATCAGATGTATTATTTGCTTAAGTACCTTCTATTTTTAATTAAGAACTAATATTATTTCGGGAGTAATGATAGAGGGTATGTATACAAATAAAGCATAAACAGAAAATAAAGAAAATTATATAATGGAATATTTCGCTCAATAAAATTTTGCTCTATTTTCTGGAAAAGTGTAATTTTCGACATAACTTTAGCATAAAATATGAGTGTTGAAGTCATTTTATGACCAAAATAAAGTCGTATGTATGGACAAATGTGCAAACGGTATCTACAAAGGTAGTTTTCAGTAAAGACTACGATTGTTTCCGTTTAATGTGATATAGATAATTAAAGTCCGGTTTGACTTGTGTGTTTTGACGCAAAGGTATACAATGGACTATCTGCATTGTGTCCACCGCGAGGAATCGAATCCCGGATTTTAACGTTACAAGCGATCAAGCTTACCGCTGAGGCAACAGGAGCTAACAATATGAATATATATATATATGTATAAATACTTTTAATGCTAAAACCCCGTGTTCGATCCCTCTGAAACGCTTAAACAAACACTTACCGTTGAACCACTAGAGGGCGCTATGAATTTACTTTGGTTGCTGCTAAGCAGAAAAAAAACCGAATTTTAGGGTCTCGAATTAAGTTTGGTTGATGTTAAGCCTGCAGACTTACCGTTGAGCCAGTAGGGGACGCTGTGAACTTAACCGAAGCAGTAAAACAGCATTGCAGTGAAAGAACAAGACGAAAAACAAGAAACAACGTTAATTAAATACACTCAATACTCCAAATAAGGAAAACAATTTTTGTTCTAACGATTTCGTCGTCAGAATTTGAAAGGAATCAATTTTCATTTAATCAAGACGCGCGAAAGTTTCATCTATTTTTTACACGTTGTTTCCTTTCATAGATTCCCCCCCCCCTCCCGGTCATGTCACCATATCTATATCACGGAAAGTGAAATCAAACCAAGTTGATATTGGTTGTATAGTAGACTAAAAAGGTCAGTATTTAAAAAAAAAAAACTCAGAAGTTTCGTGTAAGGTTGTCTGCCGTCCCTAATTTAGAACTTATAGACTAAAGGAAAAGCAGCTAGCAAACACCAAAACTCTTGGGTTTGTTTGTTTGTTTGAAGCACAAAGCTACATAATGGGCTATCTGTACTCTGCCCACCACGGGTATCGAAAACAGGTTTCTAGAATTGTAAGTCCGCAGACATACCGCTGTG
>NW_013675885.1:16144-20036 GCF_000517525.1 Limulus polyphemus
CCACCGACGGGTATACGAAAACTAGGTTTCTAGAATTGTAAGTCCGCAGACATACCGCTGTGCTACTGGGGGGGGGGGCAAACTCTTGGGCTACTCTTGTCTGCCGTATATTGGTATTTGACTGTTATTCTTATAACGCACCCTTATATACAATCCGTTGTGTTAATGCTTATTAATAAATGAATAAATACATAAATGGTGTTTTTTTAGAGGAAATACACGAGGTGAAAGCTATAGCTTTTCAATATTTTTCCCTAGTGAGTTTTTAAGCCGGTTTGTAATTCTAACGCAAGTCAATCTCATTATCAATCAAACTCGCGCGTTCTGTTTTCACTGAGATAAGTATCTTGAACATTAAGTTGCTGTTTTGAAATTAATGGTAACGTAAAATGCTTAAAACAGTTACATTATGATCTGTGGTGAATTAATAACATTTTATAAAACTATCCTGATACGATGAGTTACCAGTTCGTTGTTAATTTCGGGTTGTTTGTTTGTTGTTAAGCAAAAGGCTACACAATGACCTATCTGTGATCTACTCATCACAGGTATCGAAATCCCGGTTTTTAGGTTAGAAGCCTACAGATTGTGCCACTGATGGGCAATTTCGGTTTGTAAAGTTAACAGAATACAATAAAGATGAGTAGAATCAGGACCTGGCATGGCCTGATGGTTAGGTGGCGCTCGACCCGTGATCTGCGAGTCGCGGGTTCGAATCGCCGTCCCTCCACACATGCTCGCCCGTTCATCCATGGGGGCGTTATAACTGACGGTCAATCCCACTGTTCGTTGGTAAAATAGTAGCTCAAGAGTTGGCGGTGGGTGGTGATGACCAGCTGCCTTCCCTCTAGTCTTTCACTGCTATATGAGGAATGGCTAGCGCAGATAGCCCTCGTGTAACTTTGCGCGAAATTAAAACATTAAAACAAAGGTAGAATTAGACAGCCACAAATATTATTATTACTTGTCTGTAATATTTTTTTTACTCCCTCTATCTTACTCATTTTCCGGACATTTATTGTTAAGCAACAAACAGAGGGAGAGTTTTTTAGATTCAATTTCAACATTTTTTATAGGTTTCCTTTTCGGTTTTATACTTTGAAAATCAAATGTGATAAAAATGAAGAAAATTGCAAATCCCATTATTCGATTACACCTGGTGGTGGGTGCAGTTAACTAGCTAACTTTACTTTGTTCTATCACTTCACAGCCCTTGTCCTAAAAACCGGGTTTCGATACTCGTGGTAGGCATAGCACAGACAGCCCATTGTGTAGCTTTATGCTTAACTACAAACAAACAAATAATAAACAGCCCTAGAGTGACTTCATCCGAAGCAAACAAAACCTAATTCCGGAGATTAACCAGGAAACTGGTAAATGAAAATCATGGAGAACTTTGTATTCCGTTATTAAATAGTGCCTCTGAAATGAATCTGTCTTATTACCCTTTTTCAGCAGCCATTTTGACCGAACACTTTTCTCGACTTGATGATTTACCAAGAAAGTCGGAATTTTCTGGAGTTCCTTGTTTTCTTATCCTATTCGAGTCGTCCATCATTTACTGGACACTAGACGTAACTAAGCTTAATGATTGCTGACGTAGATGACACGAGACTGCTGTGTCCAACCATCCAGCAAAAGAAACAACATAGACAGGAAATAGAGGCTCAGCAGGGATAACAACAACAAAAAATGAACTGTTGTGTTTTGTCAAGTTCTTTTTAAAAAATAAGGCTTAATGGATACATATTCCTGTGATATCATATGAAGTATATGGAGAATAGGTTAAGATAACGAGAGGTAATAAAATATACACTTCATGATTTTCGGGGTTAACATAAATTCTTGTGCCATTAATAATGCTAAATACCGGGTTTCGTTATCTAAGATGGGCACAGCACAGATAGCCAATTGAGTAGCTTTATATTAAACTACACATTAATAAACTAACTTGAAGATCAATTCACCCTACTGATCACTGGTTTGAGACTGTACCTTTGGTTACAACAACAACAAAAACACTCCTGGAGCTTGAACTGTTCGAGTTCCATAAAATAACTTTATGTACTGAATGTGACCTTCAGTGGTCGATCGGGCATGGTATGGTCTGGTGGTTAAGGCGCAAGGCTAGCAATCTGAGGGTCACGGGTTCGAATCCCTATCATCAAACATGCTCGCCCTTTCAGCCTTGGAGGCGTTATAATGTGACGGTGAATCCCACTATTCGATGGTAAAAAGAGTTGTAAATACAACAACAAAACAATTTTCAACCTTGTGAAATTTTACGTCAATAAAACATTTTGTAGCGAATTCTTGTTTTTGGTATTGCATTTTTTTTTATAGATTTTCGGACAGACTTTGCTTTTAGTACGAGCCTGAAATGTCAGTTGCTCCAGTTTCAATGCTGTCAATTGCAGAATGCCGTATGTTTCATTTTAAACCAATGTCTCTGTTGTACACTTGACTCTCCAAACAATATTGATTATTGTGTGCACATAGATCGATACTGACAGTAAGTATTTCATGCTCATATGGTAATATTAATATTATGATGTTTTAGTTGGTTGAACGTGTTCCTTAACTATCACAGATGTAATGTTTTAGCTGGATGAACGTGCTATCTGTACTGTAGCCACCGCAGGGATGTAACTCCGAATTTGATCATTATAAGTTTTCAAGTTTAGCGCTGAGCAACCAGGTGAGGTCCTTGTTTGTTTTCAAGCACAAAGTTACATAAATGGGCTACCTGCGCTATGCCCACTTCGGGTATCAAAACCCGGTTTTCAGCATTATATGCCTTCAGAATTATCGCTGAGCCACTGGGGCACGGGCCTTGACTTCTAATGATATTCGCTGGCTTATCAGTAGACACTGTGGTATTGGCAGGTTAGCAACTGTTTAAAAAAACACTAGAGGTTGCTTGCATTTCGAACGTTCCTCGTATAAATTTAATAAAACTAATAGTTTCAGAACTAAAATTCCCAGTGGCGGTGATTTATTTGAACATTACAGAACCTAAGATTCAGTATATTAGGTGAAGCAACCAAATCGATAGGCTACACAAATTTCAAGGCCTGAAAATGAACCAGCTGTCTGTGTTTAGAAGACAGATTCCAGAGCTAAGTTCGAAAGTTCAGCCAAAAGGTATTATTACCAGTGTACGGACTGACTGACAACTCTGATAATAGTAGTGGAAAGTGAGTCTTTGGTGCTTCAATAACTTATTATTTTCTTCCAGGAGAAGTAAATTATTATGACACGAAATAACAACAATACCGGGAACTCAAAAATAAAAATGGACGTTTTCCCCCTGTCATCTGCGTTTCTTATAGTACAAACTCAGGTTTTGTACCCTAATCTTTAAGCCTAACATGGTCGAAACTGAAAGTTAGAGGAACTAACTACTAAGCCTAAAATGTGTGAACCATAAGGTTAAAGAAACTAACTACTAAATAGTCACGTGAAATTTTAACATGCTTGTTTGTTTTATAATTTCCCTGTAAAACTACACAAAAGGTTATCTGCGCATGACCATCCACAATTTAGAACTGAGGGTAGCCAGATATTCAACACTACTTTATCTTGGACAACTCTAGTGTGGCGAATAGTGGGATTTGACCGTCATTCTTATCTTATAGCAAACTCAATACGACAAAGTACGGAGCAACTTTTGCAGCAACGGGACACGAACCATGTATCTTCGGATTCACAGTTCGGCACGCTAATAATCAGGGTTTGTTATATTTAGTGCTATGTTGTTTGAATTATTTTTTTGACAACATCAAGCTGAAGAAATTAGTTCTAATTTAACAACCAAATAAGGAAATATTAAATCCATTCGAGGAAAAACAATCAAATAAGGAAATATTAAATCCATTCGAGGAAAAACAAT
>NW_013675886.1:0-7582 GCF_000517525.1 Limulus polyphemus
AACACCTTGATGCTCACAAGGGTTTGCTGAGATGCAGAATCTATGACAAAGTTGCACCTTAGGCCTTCCATATATTACAATTGCATTTACACCACAAAATATGTATTTGAATTTAAAATATAACCCGTCTACCTATCCTATCTTCGAGGACGTAAAAAAAATGCCTTCCTACCTTCTTTTTTTTCTAGGCCTTAACTAAACAACCCGAGGTCTTAACATTCTTGGTTTAACATTTATGTGATTTATTCATTTTGTATTACACATCAATTGTGAATTATTTAGTGTAAAGTTTCACAAACATCTATCGTCATAGTGTACCCAACTTGTACACATTGCCACATACACTAGTAGCTTTCAATAGACTGCCTCAGGTTGTTACAGTTAGTAAAGTGCTGCCATCTGTGATTAATGAAGTCTCAAAAGTGTTTTATAATCTCACAAAATAAATCATTACTGGTAGAATTCAGCCAAAATTCCCATCACCTTTATTAATATTCATCCTGTTGCTACTTTCAAATCAACTTTGGTTAAATGCAATAATACACAGTAAATAGGTATTTACTGTCTGGAATGGCCGCTAACTATGGGCCTTTGGGATCATAGAAGAGTAAATATAGGAGGTGAACTTTCCATTACATCTACAACGGGCATAATTTCCTGTCTAAACATGAGTATTTTTGGCAAATATCCATTTGATCTATGTTTTTTTATGTGGTACACCATCATAAATGCAGCAAGTGTTCATCCAAGTCAGTTTGACCAGCATTAACAAATTTATCAAGTATACGCTTTGCAGTCTGTATCACCCATTCCACCATATCATTGGATGAGGGTGATAGGGTAAAGTACACATCTTCACCACCCCTATACTGTGCAAAACTCAGAGAATAACTGATATCAGTTCCCTGGTCCATGTGAATATCTTCAAAAGTGCCAAAACTATTGCTTTACAAACATGTCAATAACAAACTGTACTAAAGTGTTGACTAATTGGTAAGACTTGATACACTTAGTGAACTAATCAATAACAACCATTTATATTGATTATCTCACTCAGTATCAAAGAGGGGAGTGTCAATATTCGGAGCTATTTTCTGGAGAGGAGACCAACAATTCTTTACTAGAGTTTACTATGTTTAGGTCAGTGTTCTTCTAGGCTACATGTGTGGTACAGTGTTGGTATTAATGCTAAACCCCATGATTCACACACGGTTATTAGAACTGTCATGGAATATTAGCACTAGTGTGTGTGTGTGATGCAATGGCGGTCTCCAGTCCTTCCAACATGCAAAGCCCAATGAACTTGCCACCTCAGGGCTTCAGGGAATCATTAATTTCAACACATGCTGAAACTCATGTCTAGGTGATTGACAAAATTGGTACAACGTGATATTGTGTACCTATAACTGCACTTACAAGTGCCATAGATTGCAAGACCCTACAACACAATTTTCAACCAGCCCTTGTCACACATTGTCTTGCTGCATATCAATAAGCTCCTATGCTAATTCTTCCCAGAGCCCTTGAGCTATAAGTTTTGTAATCTAGTCATTAGTGGAATTACCTACTGTATGGCTTTGCAGCATGAGAGCTGAAATGGCTTTTGTTTCATCGCAGTGTCCAAGATCATGAGATTCAATGAAAAAAAAAAACATGATCTAATGGTGTGGCAAGTTAGTTCACCTGCATTTCTATGTTGTACTCCCAGACAACGCTGTACAAGCATTTCATACACGTGCAATATTGTGATCCAATGTGCAATCATTCCTTCTAGATTTGTAAAATTCCTGAGCTACTTCAATGATGCAAGATTCACCATGAGAGTTATTTTTTTGCCATACAAGTAATGTTGACATTACTTAATGCATACTACAACTCCAAGCTGTTCTTTCTTTATCATAGAGTATCTGTGTTTAGAAGTTTTAAGCACATATCTAATATGTGCTACCACTCATTCAGCCCCATCCTGCAACATCACTAACCCAATTCAACTATCATTGGCATCTAACAGAAATGTACAACCTTGTTATGGATATGTCAGCTAAAGCATGATTGACAGACAGGAATGTATACTTGTACTCCTCAGTCCATCTGAAATAAATATCAGCTTTAGTAAGAGTGGACTGGTGTGGTAATTTTGGATAAATTTGGCATGAAACATCAATAATATGATGTAACACAAGGAAACTTGATGAGTTGGGGCCAGTCTTATACCACTGAAATATTCGTATGGTCCATCGAGATACCTTCTCTACTTATAATATGACCAAGAAATTCTACTTGTTTGTGTGAATCAGGACATATTTCCTGGGTTTCAACATTAATTTAGCCATTCGTATCTGCTGCAAACTATGGACAGGTTAACAACATCAGACTAGAATGTTTGGCCAAATACCAAGACATCAAACCATATACTAGCTATCTCTTCCATTGCAATAATTTTAGCATAATATCCATTGGCTTCTTGAAAGTGGCCAGAGCTTTCCACGGGTGAAATAACATGAATCAAAACTCAAATATACCATCTCATCATCCTATTTGACTTGTCAGTATCAAGAGGCCAGGTATAGAGTGAATAACCTTTGGACACCTTCCAATATGTTCAGACATTCATCCATTTGCAGCAACAGAAAGGTATCAATGCACATTAGAGCATTGTCCTTGCATAAATCAACAAATAACCTACTCATGCCATCCTTTGTTCTGGACAATAACCACTGAAGGTGATTACACACTGTCGGAAGGCTGTATGATCCTTCCTATAACATTTGTTGTGTCTCTGCACTGGCTACATTCCTAATGCTTCATGGAAGCCTGAGTGGTGGTTGTTTAATTGAAGTGATCGTAGTTCTACTAGTTGGCTTTCAGATCCCACAAATACATCAGTATACTTAGCCAGCTGGTTACTGAGACTTTGTGTTGTCTAGCAAACTCTGTAGCACTGCTACATAGTATTTGTTCTATTGAACATTCCACTGGGGAAATAGATTAGCAATCATTCATAATTGCAAAGAATCACTGGGACTTCGTCCTCGATGGACAGAGTACTGTCCATGCTACTGCTGCCTGCTTTCTGGATCAAAAACAGTATGTTTCTCATGTTAGCTTGACACCATATTACACAGTTCTAATGCACCAACCTTGTTCACAGCAAAACACAACCAAATACTTGCATACACAGATGTTCTTGCTCCCTCTGCAAAGTACACATGAGTGGTCTACTGTTCCTAGATCAGTTCTGACTGGCAATGGATGGATTTCCTTCAACTATGTACTGGCCAAGCTCTATGGGATGCACAAAAATGGCTGATGCTGTCAGTTTCTTACTTTTCTACAATTTGTCTGAAGTGACCACAACAAACCTTATTACCACAAGTTCTCATGATCTACCGATGCCATTGCTGGGTAGGCTTTAACATACAAATGATACATATAATTTGTAAAGGCATCCATGTTTTCTGAGTGACCCTCCGACGAACCTTGAACTTGTCCCAGTGGATGTCTCGGTTTTTCACTGGGTCAAACTATCAGCACAGCGTCCTAGTCTCCAAACTGTGCTTCTATGAGGTACTCAATAGCATCAAGGGCTGGACCATTTAAACTCAAGACCAGGCAGTGAATCGCCTGTTTCCAAGACCGTTGATTACAGGCAATGACTCGTCTTGAATGAATTAAGAAAAAATGCCACGTCCTCCTTGGCTGCCCCTTTAATGTGATTTGCTTCATTTCCACCATATGTGAGTGGCCTTAGCATAAATCTCTCCCTAGTGAGAGCGTGAAATACTAATACGTTAGTATGTGTTGTCTTAAGAAACCATTCTGACATGAATAGGCACTTATCAACAGCTTAAATAGGATTATGTTTAATGTATACAGAAATAAGATTCATAAAATCTCGTTTCAATAATTCTTTTGAGGTGTCATTATAGAAGACTCCATCACAAGACAAATTTGTAACATCTTGATGGGTAGATGTCTCGTATTATCAAATACATTTAGGTTTAGAATATTTACATCTCCCATTATCCAGTCCTGGATGCCAGTAGGTTCAGAAGGGTAGTTACTCCTCCAACTAGCTACTGATACTCGAAGAAATCTGTCTTGGTTCACCACTAAATAGACTAGAAGATAATTGACGTCATGTTTGAATAGTACTTCTAGTGTAATTAAACGTGTGCCATAAGAATTCGATGTTTTAATCAGGTGCTCTAATTTTAACAGTTGTCTTTAGGGTTGGGGATGCAAGACAGCTTAGTAGCTATGACATCTGTTTATCCTCGAGTATGTATCTATAGTCAGCTTTGAATTACCTTGACTTGGGTCATCCTCGGCTATCTATGTATATAATGAAAACAATCAATTTAAAGCTTAGATTTTTTAATTAATCAATATCAATCGTGAAGGGATATGATTGGCTAATCTCCAACGATTCATTTGTTTTGAACATCTCTTAGATTTGACGATAGATAAAACATTCATTCTTCAAATTCTATAATGGCCATGTGTAATGTAGTTGTTGGTGTGCCAGACTGTAACTCAAGTTCCTACACTTTAGGGGCCTTAGGTGCGCTATAAGAGTGACAGTCAAATCTTACTATTCGCTCACACAAGAGTAGTCTAAGAGCTGACAGTAAGAGCTGTTAACTAGCTACTTTCCCTCGAGTCTATTAGTTCTAAATTAGGGACTTCTATTGTCTGACCGATTGACTTCTATTGTACGATCTGCAAAGTGTGGAAGCGCGAATTTGGAGCAATAGGCTGCGAACTTTGAATCCTCAAATTTCCAGTCCGAGCACGTTACCAACTAGGCCACACCCATGGTAAATATATGTGTTTTATAATTCTAATATAACATTTTGTTATTACTTGATGAGATGGGCTAATAATTTGGGTGTTATTTCGAATGCTCCAAAAGTATCATTGATTTTACACGATTTGCGTTGTTACTAAGACGACAACGATCGTATTAGAGGTATAACTACACAGATATTATAATTGAAACTTTAAATGACATACATATTGCAGATTAACTCCAGTATAAGCACTCTAAAAATGTCTCAGGTCGGATTGTTTTGACACAAATATCACTATTAAACGTTTTGAATAAAAAAAAGAGGATTTTACAAACATTTCCGTATTTTTTTATAGATAATATCTATATGCTCCTTAGATTTAAAAGGTGAAAGATGGTCCAACCAGATATTAAATAGGAAACTCGACTAAGTGACTAGTCGGTGCATAAAAAAGTAAAAAAAATATAAAAGGCACAAAAACATGAAGGAATCCCATTATATATATTACCGATTAATGGGACCTCTGGGTGTCTAGTGACAAGGGCACAATAGACCATAGTGGTGGTTTGACCTCACCTAACACCTGGTGGAATCTAGAATGGTACATCAGATCAGCAGTAGGTAGAGGATCACCCATCTCTTCATCTCAAAACGGAAAGTGGTAATGAAGACGAGCTTCCATATCAAAATCCATCTCCACTTGCACATTTCCAACCCAATAAACACATGATCCACCATGAACCAACATCCAGCGGATAGCAAGAAAGAGAAAAACCCTGGTTGGATGACCAAAACCTGGTGGCATTGAGTATGGTTCTTCCAGACCATGGTAGAAGGAGGATACCCAGCTGTATATAAGTGGGAATACATGTGCTGCATCTAGCTATAACCAACACCAGATCTGTCAGCATTATCTTGCATATATTATAATTAAAACCCATTTGCCATTTATTTGCCCAACTCACTAAATGATATCAATCCTTTTGTAAATCAGCAGCTTCACAGCTAGCAACACACAAGACCTTAATATCATCAGCAAATTTAAGTAATTTATTGATCATTCCTTCATCATTAAATCCAACAATTAATTGATTAACAAATAACACTAACAAGTCTTTTTTTTTATATTAGTTTTATTGATCTTGTGAAATTTTATTCTTTTGGGTGGGGAAGGAAAAGAGGTACAGGAACAAGACAAATAGTTATTCTTTTAAAATTTAAGATCAAGACACTTGTAAACAGATTATTTGATAAAATCTGCTAAAAAACTCAATATAGATATACAAGTTTACCTTAATGGAAACACATTCTTCTGTATTTGGTGGAAATTTCACAATGAATTTGCTTCCCGATTTCTCTTCTGAACTGTTAAGAGGCCGAATTCGACACACCACTTTGATACTGCATTCAGCTGGATTCTCAGTCATTTTCCAACTTTTTCTCTAAATATATAATACATAAAATGAGTTAATAAAGATAAATTCCAAATATTATAGTGTATACTTAGCTATCAGTTTACATTAAAAATACTGTAGTGTTGGTGGTATTGATAATGATACTTCGATAGGGTCTAGTCCTCTTACACTTCACTGTCTTCAGTCAAACTCTAGCATCTATTTACTTACTAATAATTTAGTTCTAAATCTAAGTACAACTTACATTTACAAGTAAAAGCAAAATACTTATTGTACATTAAATTAAGCCTAACCTAGCTAATAGTAACACTAAAAATTAATTATTATTAATCTGGCATAGGCTTATCAACGATTCAGCTCACTGTACGGTGTACATAGTTGAAATTAGGCTACTCACGTCTCTATTAGTATTAATCTGATGTAGCGATGAGGAAAGTGGTTGACGAGATTTGCTCTATATAGTATATTGTAAGTAACACTTAAGTTAAGCCTTAAGGCGTTGGAAGCTAGTCTTGAAAGTTGAAATTTATGGAATTCAACATGAAGAAAAATTCCTGTCAAGTATCAACTGCATAGTAACGCCAATGCGGATAGTGGTGAACTCCTAGATAAAACATGAAAAATGGAAGGTAAAAACCAGGAATATAACTATCAAATCAACTTTGAAACATAATATTAATGTATACCACAGTCTACCTTACTGTTACTAAAGTTTTCAGTAGATTTGTGGATCAAACAGTACCCACCCCGTCAATAGTTCAACACATGCGCTACAGTAAGGCATCCTGGGAAGTAAAATTACCAGAACCAAAACGTCATTAGACTTAATATATGAGACAACATATAGTTAGTTACCTGCAGTATAGAAAGTGTCGCATGCTCATAGCAGTGCCGTCTTGTAACATAAATAACGACATTAAAACTGATTTCAATTTTAATACAAAGATATTACTCATATTAGTAATCCTTATGATAAGCTTTGCTGACAGTTGTGTTTTTAATACAACGCTAAGAAATTTACAGTGAAATTCTTCTTTTCTATAGCCTTCATTTCTTCGGATTCATACATCTTAGTGTTCTCATATAAGAGCACTCCCGGGATTTCTTCGTGAGGGGTTGGGGGTGGCAAAGTCTAAAGCAAGTATATATATATAAAGGTGTATTTATATACAGATTGAAGAAAGAAAGAAATGTTTCTCATCTTCCAGGGGGGGAGTTCCCCTTATCCCCCAGCGGGATGGCACACGACGAGACACACGTTCGGCATGTAATGCTGTTTGAATGCAAGAAGGGAAACAACGCCTCACAAAGAATATCAAAGAAGTTTATGGAAATTTTTTGAACTTTTGTAAGTGTCAACGATGGTTCAGTGAA
>NW_013675886.1:8541-14138 GCF_000517525.1 Limulus polyphemus
ATGTTATATTAGAATTATAAAACTGTGTTGGAACTGATGGATCCTTATTTTTAATATATTACAGAGGCTTTGTTTGTTTTTGTTTTTTTTAATTATGCACAAAGCTACACAAGGGCTATCTGTGCTCTGCCCACCACGGGTATCGAAACCCGGTTTCTAGCGTTGTAAGTCCGCAGACATACCGCTGTGCCACTGGGGGGGCATTACAGAGGCGCCAGAGGTTTTTGAACCACGGGTTATAACAGGAAAATATCCTCCTAATGGCTCAGCGATAAGTCTGGAGGCTTACAAGGCTAAAATATGGGTTTCGATATCCATGTTAGGCACAGCACGGATATCCCGTTGTGTGGTTTTGTGTTTAACTACAAACAAACAGGAAAATAAACACTTTGAAAAAAGTTATCAGTTTTGTGTTTTCTCAACAGATGGCAGTAAATTCACAAGTTCTAAATTAATATATTGTTCGATTGAGAAAGAAAGTCGGTTTTAATTTGTGCAAAGAATAATTTATCACAGTTTTCCTCATATTCATAGAAATGCATTTGACACATTCATCGTAATAAAAATTACAACAGAAAATCTCAACAAGGACGAAGAATACAATCTCATCGGATATAATGTATTTACAAGCTTGTTTGTTTGAAGTTAAGCACAAAACTACACAATCACAATAGGCTATCTGTGCACCTCCAACCACAGGTATCAAAACCCAGTTTCTGGCGTTGTAACTCCGCGAACATACCGCTGTGCCACTAGGGGGCTTTTACTAGCTATTATTTATTATTGATTTTATTTAATTAACTATTATCATTGTTTTCATGACCTTTAATACTCCTTAAGTAACATTTATTTAATTTAATTAACTATTATTATTGTATTCATGGCCTTTAATGCTCCTAAAGTAACCTTTATTTTATTTAATTAACTATTATCATTGTTTTCATGGCCTTTAATGCTCCTAAAGTAACATTTATTTTATTTAATTAACTATTATCATTGTTATTATGGCCTTTAATGCTCCTAAAGTAACATTTATTTTATTTAATTAACTATTATCATTGTTATTATGGCCTTTAATGTTCCTAAAGTAACATTTATTTTATTTAATCTAACTATTATCATTGCTTTTCATGGCCTTTAATACCCCTAAAGTAACATTTATTTTATTTAATTAACTATTATCATTGTATTCATGGCCTTTAATACTCCCAAAGTAACATTTTCGTACTGTTGCTATAGGATGTTATTTCGAAATAGAATAAATGATTTGAAATTACAAGATATTAACTGGAACAATTGAATCTGTGAAACACGTTAAATTTAATATGCTTTTCTTTGTGTAAAGTCCCCTGGTGGGACAGCGGGAAGTTTACAGACTTACAACGCAGTAGATAACCTGATGTGATTTTTCTCTAAAACAGCCAACCACCTTTCTGTAAAACACAAATATATTTTGAACCTAAACATCATGTATAAGCTGTTCTTTATTTTATATTATATTTTTGTTAGGCACAAAGCTAAACAATGGACTATCTGTGCTGTGCCTAGCATAAGGTGATTCACGAATTTTAATGTAATAAGCCCTTGAGCTGTCCGCTGAATCACCTAGGGACTAAGTGTGCTGTGCGAGCGTACACCTTCGTCGTGAAATATATTATCGAATACATTATTTTTGATGTTGTTTCATTAAAGTACCTGTATGTACAGCTACTGCATGTTTTGAGAATAAATTAAAAGAGGACAAGAATTCAACTTCCGACATAACTGATAACAAGAGGGAATTCTCAATACCCGCGGCTGTAATTAATTAGATCTCAAATCGCTCAAGAGATGGAGCTATGAGCTAAACATTTGTACTAAAAAAAAAACACCTCAGAACCATTTTATGAGTCGCTATGCCGCGGCTAAAAATAATTCTGTTGAAATATGTGTTAAAATGAATTTTGTTTGTCAAATTATTAAGAGTAAAGTTTATAAACAGAAACAAGGTTTAGCTGTGGATTTTCCATTACTGCTAAAACAGACCACTTGGTCTTTGTATAACATCATTTATGCTACAGTGATATATTCTAAAGGAAATCACCTTGGTGACTCGTGCAGTCCCGTGAATAACGAAGACAAGAAAACTGTGGTAGTTCCCTTGACCGATATTCTATACTAAAATAAACGCCCCCTCCAGTGGCACAGCGGTATGTCTGCGGACTTACAACGAAAGTTATAATGGCAGTTGTTCCATATGTAACTAAAGTTCCAAATATACTTTTAATATCATGCATTTTATACCTCCTTTAGCTGCTACATAATTTTTTCAGGGTTTATTTCAGTTTGTTTGTTTGAAGTTAAGCACAAAGCTACACGATGGGCTATCTATGCTCTGCCCACCACGGGTATCGAAACCCGGATTCTAAATAAAATATAACCATTTATTATAGGACAAAACTCAAAGGATTCAAATCCACACAGAATGATGTGAAAGTTGTAACAACTAGGGTCATCAAAGTATGAAAAATCAACTATTATTTGCATATGTTACACAACTGGTATGATAACTGTAACTTCTAAAGACCAATTAAAAGGTAAAACAAAAAAAGCATTACACCACATGGACGGTAGTGTGTTTTGTAACATAAATTGTGAAAATAACAGCAGATCACAACTAAACAAGTTTATTTATACTTGCAAGTTGTGAAAATTATAATATTTGAAACCAAATCAAAGGATATTAAACAAAATATCTGTTTATATCATATAATATTGGATTTGGCTACCTTTCTCAATGATAATAATTAGAGTCTTGTTTAGTAGATCATTTCGCAAAAATTATGGTCTGCAGTTGGTTCACAAGTTTCAAAAGAGGATTATAATGGCAGTTGTTCCATATGTAACTCTATCTTCGATGACGAGGAACCCACTTTGAGACTAATAATGGCTGGAGACGGCTTAAATGGGTAATGAAGAAAAACTTTAATATAAGCTTAACATGACAGCAAATGTACAACGTTTCGACAAGGTTTTGTCATCATCAGGTACCACTATCTTTTAAAATGTTTTTATAATGAGGTAAATTCAGTTGTTGCACAGTCTTCTTTAAAAAGTGTCATGCATTTGATGCAGTGACTATTTCATTACTTATGTATATTCTGTGATTTGCTTTCTGGATCTCACATTTTGAAAATCCCGGATCTGTGTGATTTATAAACTGTAATTGAGGTTTGGTTTTGTAGAAATTGGGAAAGATTTTCTCATGCCGCCTTAGAAAGCGTTAAGCTGTGATTTATGGCCATTTGTTTTTGGAAGAAGTGAAATATATATGTTTATGGTTGTTTTATTTTATGACAAGCTAGAAAAGGGTTTAAGTTTAATATCGTGATAAGCTTTACGGTTGAATAGTCTGACAGGTGCTTTCCTTAAAGAAATGTTGAACCATCGACCTAAGTTTGTGTACACATTGTAATAGGAATGATGCTGAATGGTGCAGACGTGACCGTCTTCAGGGAGAGAGACCCGACGAGGATCTTGTATACCTGAAGACTTTACATTGAAAACAAAAGTTGGTGAAATTAACGAAAGTACAAATATAACGAATATTATTAATGTGAAACTTACCTGGTTACAAATGGCAGTATGAAATCCCCCTGGAGTAGAAATGAGGCAGAATGATGTAGATACAGTTATCTTCAGGAAGAGAGATCTAAAGACTGACGCCCACTACCACGTAAGTCTGAAGACCTCTTCCCGCAAGGTAACCCACGTAAGTCTGAAGACCTCTTTCCGCAAGGTAACCCACGTAAGTCTGAAGACCTCTTCCCGCAAAGTAACTGGGAGCAAATTCTTCTGATTTTCCAGCAAAAACCGCAGACCAATTATACTTTAGTAAACTCCAAGTTTGACAATGAAAGTTTATGTTCAGAAGTATAGCATACAAATATTGGTCGTTATTAGATGTACCGTTTTTATTTGAATACATCCGTCAAACATGTTTATACTAGTCTACCATATACAGTTCTAGTAAACAGGATACATTATAGTTTTTGTAACATAACTTCTTGATATTAACACTAAACATTTACTAATTTACAGTCTCAGTGACGAATACGTTAACTAAATTGTTTGGTTTAAATATATAGCCTTTTACTCACCACTAATAACCTAAAATACTTTAAGTGTTTGGATAACATGTGACATACCATCACAATGTATTTATTTACTTGTTAATTTCTCGTTTTTTCACCAAAATGTAAACTTCGTGAAGAAAAGGTTAATTAGAGGTCTAACCTGTTCTTATGATTCGATACTTCCGCTAAAGCAGACTAGTTTCGTCGAGTTCACAGCTCATCTGTGCTACCTGGAGAAGCTCAGTAAATAAAAAAAGTAGGCCTCATTACAGTGGTGAAATATAAGCAGTTTGTTTTGATGTATATAAATAAACTAGATTTCATACAATAGAGGAATATAAGCAGTTTGTTTGGCTTAGGTTACACGAGGCCTACTTTATTTGTTTCGCTTTTCCAAGTATCACTGAGGAGCTGTGAATTCGACGAAACTAGTCTGTTGTAGCGGAACATCAAATTAAGGCATAGGTTAGGCCTTCAATTAATTTTTTTCTTCATTGAGATTCACGTTTTGGCGAAGCAAAGAAAACTAATAAATTATGTAATTGCAGTATTATTATTTTAACACAGCTAGTGAAATTTATAACCTTTCTACGCAATATTTATATTTTTGTGGCAAATCATCAAAAAAGTTTAATGTGTCTCTGATTTTGTATTTCACAAAAGTAACACATTTCAAATGCTTGTATAGTAATATAGTCAATATCATAACTATACTATAACCTTAGAACAATTGTGAAACAACAATAATGTTCTGAACATTGTTGAAAGCACGTATAAGCCCTAGCGAAGCCGCAACGGCGAAACGTAGGTTGAAAAAAAAGTAGTTTTTATCTAGTTATCTGGAGAGTAAAAGTCGACTTTATTTAACCTTATTATCAAAATATTATTAAGTTGCACAAGAGATAGTTCATGAACCAACCAATGAGAAGAGCGACATCTCGGAGGTTGGTTAAAGGGGTATAGTAATTAACCAATGAAACTAATTACTAATTATGTTAGAACATTTCTCAAGTGTGAGACGTTGCAAAAACGAAACAAGGTAATCTAGTCGTAGTTAAGCAATCATTTTTATTTATTTTTTACATTGCAATTGTATATTCGGCAACACTGGAGTAATTCGGAATTGGTTTGTAATTTTCTACTAATTACAAGCGATCTCGGATTTCTATCCTTTGCTGAATTTAAATCTTTGTTGCGCATTTAGTATCTAAAAGTATTCTGTGCCTGTAAAATTGTGTAAGTTATCTTGTTAAAAAATAAAATACTTACACAAAAATGTAATAATGGTGTGCTATCGGAGTAAAGGGAAGTTCGAAAACGCCCAGTAGAGGGAGCTAGCAATACGTAACTTTTAAAATATTCTGTTGATGACGTCTCGTGGAAAATCATCTCGAAAAATTGTCTTCGCAGTAAATGTGAAGGTTTATAACGTTAAAATCCTAGTGGGCACGGCAAATATAGTCCATTGTGTAGATGTAGGCT
>NW_013675886.1:14817-19370 GCF_000517525.1 Limulus polyphemus
TTTACGGAAAATTAACTAACGAACAGAGACGTAACAATATGTATCTAGTGCTGAATTAAATACGGTAAATTTGAGCTTATTATACCATTCGTTAGAAAGAGATTCACTCGTAACATAGATTTCACCTGGAACACACGGTACACTACCTTATCTGTTCTATTCTGCTGTTGTTTTGTATGTAAACAGCTGGCTTACTTGCTGTTTAGCGGAAGGAAAACAATTGGATGATTTAAAAAACCTGTTCAAGGTAACATGGCATCAAAGTGTTATATTATTTTATTATAAGTTACAGGTTTTACGGTAAGGATTGTTTGTTGGTTTTAAATTCGCGCAAAGCTACACGAGGGCTATCTGCGCTAGCCGTCCCAAATTTAGCAGTGAAAGACATCACCTCCAACTCTTGGGCTACTCTTTTACCAACGAATAGTGGGATTGACCGTCACTTTTGTACGTAATTATTGACTATGTGCCCTCTTTTTCATTGAAATATTGTATTTCACCATAATTATTTACTGGATAAATGGTATATTTATATTAATGTGTATATAATATACTTCTTATGTAAAACGACGTTTATGTTTATTTGTTTGTTTTGAATTTAAGCACAAAGCTATATAAGGGCTATCTGTGCTCTGCCCACTGCCCGGTTTTTAGAGTTGTAAGTCCGCAGACATACCGCTGTGCCACTGGGAGGCTACGTTTATGTTAAAAGATAAGAATTAAACCATTCAACAATATAACATGCCCCCCCCCCCCAGTGGCACAGCGGTATGTCTGCGGACATACAACGCTAGAATCCGGGTTTCGATACCCGTGGTGGACAGTGCACAGATAGCGCATTGTGTAGTTTTGTGCTTAACTACATACAAACAATATAACACTTCACCGTTAAAAATTGTGTATTCGAGAATGATCGAAGCGTCGTACCAGTTCTAAAAAATAATCTTCCTTACTGTACGCCCGGTATGGCCATGTGGTTAAGGAACTCGACTCGCAATTTGCGGGTCGCGGGTTCGAATCCCCGTCCCACCAAACATGCTCGCCCTTTCAGCCGTGGGGGCGTTATAGTGTGACGGTCAATCCCACTATTCGTTGGTAAAAGAGTAGCCCAAGAGTTGGCAGTGGGTGGTAATGACTAGCTGCCTTCCCTCTAGTCTTACACTGCTAAATTAGGGACGGCTAGCGCAGATAGTCCTTATGTAGCTTCGCGTAAAATTCAACATAAACAAACAAACGTAGATTCACACGGAAACCACGTGACGTTAGTAGTTTCTCTTAAACGTAAACAGATTGAGAAACGAATACTCAAAGCGTGATCCGACACTTTTCTAGCATGTAGATAACTTCTACCCTAACGGTGAGAAAATATCCACAATAAGTATCAACTTTTCAAATCATATATGTAAAACATTTAAACTGACAATAATGAGCAACTAATATAAACCTTGCTTTATTTAAATGTGTTTATACAAAGCGTGAATTTTTGGTTTTAATGTGCACCTGAAATTCGGTCCTAATCCGATCAGTTTTGCTCCCCAGTGGCACAGCGATATGTCTGCGGACTTACAACGCTAGAATCCAAGTTTCGATACCCTGGTGGGCAGAGTACAGATAGCCCATTGTGTAGCGTTGTGCTTAATTACAAACAAATCAAAAATCAAACCGATTAGTTTTTACACAGTTAATATCAACAGAGAAAATGCCTTATATCTCCATTATAAAAAAATGTTTCAAAGTGGTCCAGAGTCCAAATCTGGATCCGGACCAGATTTGCGGAGGACCGTCCTATGGGGACACCCTATCTCCTGTAAAGATTTCAAGTAAATCGGTTTATTATTTTTCGAGATACGCCCGCGGACATACATACATACATCGGTCCCAAATGCAATACTCTCGCTCTCCCCTCTGGGGGCGAGGGAAATAACATTTGTTATTGAAACCTGTCCGTGGAAGTAAACGTAATAATATATGGTATTCAGTGAAAAAGTCTTTTATTTCCTTTCGACCATTGTTAGGAAAACAGAGGACCAAGTGACGAGAGACAAGATTAGCTTAGCGTCGGATGAAACCAAAGCCATAAAAGGCCGATTGCGCACTACGATGTTGAAAAACAGTAACTATCCAATAAACGTAATAATAAATCCATCTAAAAACTTATTCAGAAAAAAAAAGGCTCGGTTTGAAGGTATCTTAAAGCTGCTTTTTCTCCCAAATTCAATTTAAGTCAGAAGAATAATTCGAAGATCGGGGATCAACGCACGTCCCACTCATTCCCGTGGGTCAACTATAAAGGACAGGCTTATACATTCTAGTTTAACACGCTTATAGTGTTAAAATCCGAGGTTCGATCCCCCACGATGAATACAGCGTAAGTAACCTTTTGTGTATTTTTTTCAGAATTTGTTGTGCATAGTAGAGGAATTTAGACATTTTGGCAATAGGTTTTGGTTTGGTTTGAATTTCGCGTAAAGCTACACGAGGGCTATCTGCGCTAGCTGTCCCTAATTTATCAGTGACAGACTACAGGAACGGCAGCTAGTCATCACCACCCACCGCTAACTCTTGGGGCTACTCTTTTATAAATAAATAGTGGGAGTGACCGTCACATTATAACGCCCCCAACGGTTGAAATGGCATGTTTGGTAGGACGGGAATTCGAACCCGCGACCCTCAGATTGCGAACCAAGTGCCCTTAACCACCTGGCCATGCTGGGCCTTTTGGCAATGAAGTAATTAAAAAACAGTTTTTACTCTCCGGATAATTATTGAAAAAACTGTTTCAGCCAACGTTTCGCCATTGTGGCTTCATCAGTCCTTTGTGTAACTTGCGATTTATACACACGTTTAGACGTTACGTCCTCACAAACAACACGTGAGCCATGTTGAATAATGTTTGTTTTTGTATCCGCAAACAGATACTGAAAGTCTAAAACAGTGTTTCTCAACTTTTTCTCTTTTTTTTTGCACTGCTAAATTAGGGACGGCTTGCGCAGATAGCTCTCGTGTAGCTTTGCGCGAAATTTCAAACAAACCAAACAAAATCGAAATATCAGAAATACCGGATCCTCTAACAATCACCGGTCCGTGGGATTTCAAGAAAACAAACAAAGAAAAAACTGTCAGAATATTCAATGTAAATCGTGAAGCTATTTGTTGCACTTACATTTTAGTGGTCCGGGACAGTTTAGTGGTCCGCGACAGTTTAGTGATCCGCGACAGTTTAGTGGTTCGCCACAGTTTAGTGGTCCGCGACAGTTTAGGGAGGCAGCGAACGGATCCCTGCCGCCGAAACGGTTGAGAAACGTTGCTCTAACTGAGCTCACCTTGATGTATTATTTGATTTGAGTCTTGATAATCGCATTGTATTTCAAACAAGATTATACATGGCGTGCAACGAATTTTAGAATAAAGGTTTACTACAAAATGGTGTGTACTATAATCTAATTCTAAACATGGCAGAATGTTTAGAATATAAAAGCTTTCGGTGGGTCAGCGATAAGTTTACTGATTTTCAATGCCAAAATCTGGGGTTAGATTCTCTCCGGTGGTCAGAACGCTTATAGCCCATTATGCATTTGGTTTTGTTGTTAAGCACAAATCAGCATAATGGGCTATATGTGCTCTGTTCATTGCGTCAAAATCACTCAGACTTACCGCTAAATCATCGAGGTGGGGGTGGCACTGTGTAGTTTTGCGTTAAACCAACAGCGTAATGGGATATGTTTTTGTCCTATCGTCGACGGATTACTAATCGTCTGAGTATCATTAAGTTTCATAAATAATCAACAATGAGAAGGTAGCAAGTGATATATATATATTTCCCAACTACCAATGAATATTTTATACCGAAATTCAAAGAAAAAAATCATGACCAACTGACGGGCCTGGTGGTTAAGACGCTTGACTCGCATTCTACAAGTTGCGGGATCGAATCATATCACCAGTGGGGGAGTTATAATGTGACGGTCAATTCGACTACTTGTTGGTAAAATTTTGTATAAATTTTACTAACGGCGTGACGTATACAATGCGAATAGCCTATGTTCAGCATGTGTTTATTTTTAAAGGACATTTAATAAATCTGGTATTTGTTACTTCAAAAAGTATCTAACTGTTTGTTTGTAATTAAGCACAAAGCTACACAGTGGGCTATCTGTGCTCTGCCCACCACGGGTATCGAAACCCGGTTTCTAGCGTTGTAACTCCACAGACATACCGCTGTGCCACCGGGAGGGGGAAGATACTTACCGATTTAAAATCATGTCTGGGAAAATATCGAAACCCGGTTTCTAGCGTTGTGAGTTCGCAAACATACCGCTATGCCACCGGGGAGGGGGAGGGGGAAGATACTAACCGTTGTAAAATCAATGTCTAGAAAAATAGCGAAACTTAGGTTTTTCGTTTGTTAAATTTCGTGCAAAGCTGCTCAAAAATTATGTACTTAGCCGTCCCCAATTTTGAAGTCACAGATTAGAGGAAAAGCAGCTAGTCAACAAAACCCGCCACCAAATGTTGCGCTCCCCTCTAAAGGTAAGCGTGATTTCACGGAACTA
>NW_013675887.1:0-1834 GCF_000517525.1 Limulus polyphemus
CCAAAAAAGTACGTCTAAGTATTGTTACTCATTATTCTAGCCTGATGTCACGAGTTTCTTTGTTACTAAACACTAACCTAAACAATGGGCTATCTGTGAAATCAAGGAAACGGAAGAATGACTGTCTAAGTATTGTTACTCATTATTCTAGCCTGATGTCACGAGTTTCTTTGTTACTAAACACTAACCTAAACAATGGGCTATCTGTGAAATCAAGGGAACAGAAGACTGACTGTCTAAGTATTGTTACTCATTATTCTAGCCTGATGTCACGAGCTTCTTTGTTACTAAACACTAACCTAAACAATGGGCTATCTGTGCTGTGTTCACCGTGGACATCGAAACCCGGTTTTTAGTCCTATAAGTCATGATACTTACCGCTGAGCCACTGCGGGGTAACTATAAGTCATGATACTTACCGCTGAGTCACTGCGGGGTAACTATAAGTCATGATACTTACCGCTGAGTCACTGCGGGGTAACTATAAGTCATGATACTTACCGCTGAGCCACTGCGGGGTAACTATAAGTCATGATACTTACCGCTGAGCCACTGCGGGGTAATATAAGTCATGATACTTACCGCTGAGCCACTGCGGGGTAACTATAAGTATGTAATGAGGGAAAAATTAACAACTGTATACTAATAGTTCCATGTACTATACTTCAATCGAAAGGTCGAAAATAACACGTAGTTCAAGTCAATTCTATTTGAAAGCATTAAAATAAGTACGTTAAGAGTAACGGCAAGTGATTTACGTGTTTATTTCTGATTTAATTACCAATAAATATTTCGATGGGAATTTCTCATGCAGTTAAACAGTAACGAATGTATTTCCTGTTTCAGTTTGCTTTATTATGTCCTTCTAAAATCCATTACAATCTGATTTTAAATTTTGTTTTATTTAATTTCATAATTGTTTTATTAATCCCAAGGTTTAGTGTGCAAGTCCCCCTGGTGCTTTTACAACTGTAGGTTTTGAAGAGAATCTGTCACATAAAATCAAATATTTATAAAATGTCTACTGTTATTTAGAAATATGTTTAGTAAAATAGAATATCTAACGAATTACAGTTTCAATAAATATTTATATCTGCAGTGTGAGAGTAATTATTTACTGTCGTGAGATTAACATGGAGACCAGAATAGGCTTGCAACTAATACACGTACTAGTGCTATTATAAACCTTGCTTAAAGAATACGAACTTGAACGTTAAATGTTTATGGTCTGTGCCTTATGTCGTTTAACATGTCAAGAATAATGAGTGAGTTTTTAATACATAAAGTTTCGTCCATACCGCTAATCTGTTTAATTCAATATTCATACCGCTAATGCCGAATATTTTGATCTTCCGAAGTCTATAAGAAACACTTACCCCAATACACATTGTTCTATAGAAACACTTACCACAATACACATTGTTCTATAAGAAACACTTACCACAGTACATATTGTTCTATAAAAGCACTTACCACAATACACATTGTTCTATAGAAATACTTAACACAATGCACATTGTTCTATACAAACACTTACTACATACATATTGTTCTATAAGAAACACTCACTACAATACACATTGTTCTATAAGAAACACTCACTACAATACACATTGTTCTATGAAGAACACTTACTACAATACACATTGTTCTATAAGAAACACTCACTACAATACACATTGTTCTATGAAGAACACTTACTACAATACACATTGTTCTATAAGAAACACTCACTACAATACACATTGTTCTATGAAGAACACTTACTACAATACACATTGTTCTATAAGAAACACTCACTACAATACACATTGTTCTATGAAGAACACTTACT
>NW_013675887.1:2601-3383 GCF_000517525.1 Limulus polyphemus
AAACAGTGATGTTTTGTATTTTAATAAGCTATAAGGATCTAAACAGTGATGTTTTGTATTTTAATAAGCTATATGGATCTAAACAGTGATGTTTTGTATTTTGATAAGTTGTATTATCTAAACAGTGATGTTTTGTATTTTATAAGTTGAGTGGATCTAAACAGTGATGTTTTGTATTTTGATAAGTTAGTGGATCTAAACAGTAATGTTTTGTATTTTATTAAGTTGTATGGATCTAAACAGTGATGTTTTGTATTTTAATAAGTTGTATGGATCTAAGCAGTGATGTTTTGTATTTTGATAAGTTGAGTGGATCTAAACAGTGATGTTTTGTATTTTGATAAGTTGAGTGGATCTAAACAGTGATGTTTTGTATTTTAATAAGCTATATGGATCTAAACAGTGATGTTTTATATTTTAATAAGCTATATGGATCTAAACAGTGATGTTTTGTATTTTATTAAGTTGTATGGATCTAAACAGTGATGTTTTGTATTTTAATAAGTTGTATGGATCTAAGCAGTGATGTTTTGTATTTTGATAAGTTGAGTGGATCTAAACAGTGATGTTTTGTATTTTAATAAGCTATATGGATCTAAACAATGATGTTTTGTACTTTAATAAGTTGTGTGGATCTAAACAGTGATGTTTTGTATTTTGATAAGTTGAGTGGATCTAAACAGTGATGTTTTGTATTTTGATAAGTTGAGTGGATCTAAACAGTGATGTTTTGGTATTTTGATAAGTTGTATGGATCTAAACAGTGATGTTTTGTATTTTGA
>NW_013675887.1:4052-6135 GCF_000517525.1 Limulus polyphemus
ATCTAAACAGTGATGTTTTGTATTTGATAAGTTGAGTGGATCTAAACAGTGATGTTTTGTATTTTGATAAGTTGAGTGGATCTAGACAGTGATGTTTTGTATTTTAATAAGTCGTATGGATCTAAGCAGTGATGTTTTGTATTTTGATAAGTTGTATGGATCTAAACAGTGATGTTTTGTATTTTAATAAGTTGTATTATCTAAGTAGTGATGTTTTGTATTTTAATAAGTTGTATTATCTAAACAGTGATGTTTTGTATTTTAATAAGTTGTATTATCTAAGCAGTGATGTTTTGTATTTTAATAAGTTGTATTATCTAAACAGTAATGTTTTGTATTTTGTGAATCAAACACCACAACGCTTAACTTGCACCTAAATATTACCCAAGGCTAAAGTTAACACAATGTCTAGCTTGTACGTAGATATTACACAAGTTTTAACTTAACACAAACCTAAGTTGCACCTAAATATTACATAAGGCTTAACTTAACTAAGTCTAGCTTGTACGTAGATATTACACAAGGCTTAACTTAACACAAGTTTAACTTGCATCTGAACCAAAGTAATTAAAAATTCAATGTTATCACCTTTCTACTCCCGATATTTATGATTAATTTTCCAGTCTGTTTTATGGAAATGATTTTTGTTTAATATAAAATAATTATCATACTTCAAGTTCTAAGTGAAAAATAAGTTATCTTGTATTTTTTTCACGAACACTTGGTAACTAAACACTTCTAACTCGTTAACACTACTAGATCACAGCTCCTTATAAGAATCAAGGCTCCCAAAACCTGCATAGGTGTACCGCTAGATGGCACTGCATGTGTAATGTAAACTGTATGGATCCATTCTAATAAATTTAAGAATATCAACTGAAAAACTAAAAGGAGAAAGTTAAATATCAAACGTAAAGTCACTTTAAATCCCAATTGATTAGTTTATGTGGTAATATAAATAAAAATGTATGTGAATTAACAAAATAATGAATTTCACACCTAATACAGGACAATTATTGAGCTACATTAAAGCGTAGGAGCGTTGGAATATAAATATCCATAAACTGGAATTATGAATTAGAAATGGATTAAAATTACCAAAGTGTCTGATTCCCGAACGATCGTAATTATTTAATATCAATCCTTTGGGTTCCATCTTGAATGTCATATTACTTTCCAGAAATGTTATACGTGATTTAAATGCGATCAAGGAATCGTGTGATTTTATTTTTCTCATACCAATGTGGCTCATAAAAATATATCAATGTTCGAAAAAAAAACATTACACTACACTTTCATCGAACCTATTTCCAACATTCCATAAGAATATGTCATAGATGACTGGCGATATATTTACAAAATCATTTATGTTGGTCTCCTGGCGGAATAAAATGAAAGTGAAGTCACTTTTGTACGAGGAAATAGTTCTGAAGTGAATAGTTTATAAGAAAATATGTGTAAATTTAAGCGCAACTGTTGCCCAAAACTCTGATTAAACAAGAGTTATTTTTGGACTATTTTACAACATCTCTCTCAAGCCTTACTTCGGTACAATAGCCTTTTCACAGATTAAAATCGATTAACGTTCGTGGTCTATTTGTACATACATAGTGTAATGTGCCCAATGATCACCGTCCTGTTCAACAACGTCTATTGGCTCTTAGGGGAATAGAAACGTGACAGCGTGGAATAACTGTTAAACCTAGTGGCACATCTATAACACATATTGATCAATACTTCTCTGGCGATTATTACAGTCTTATCAACACATTCCATAGCCAGTCGGTAAGTAAGTATTGAGAGTTAAGTCCACAATTTCATAGTTAATCAGTGGGTTGATATTGAATTATCACTCAACACGATCCATAGTTAATCAGTAGGTTGATATTGAATTATCACTCAACACGATCCATAGTTAATTAGTAGAGTGATACTGAATTATCACTCAACACGATCCATGATTAATCAGTTGGTTGATATTGAATTATCACTCAACACGATCCATAGTTAATCAGTAGGTTGATATTGAATTACCACTCAACACGATCCATGATTAATCAGTAGATTGATATTGAATTATCAC
>NW_013675887.1:7135-10084 GCF_000517525.1 Limulus polyphemus
AATGAAAGAATAGACCATTCCAAGCTTTTTACTTGTTGTTAAACAAATGTTTAAACAACTCTACTTATTCAGTTATTCTGTTGACAACTGTTTATATGACACGCTAAGGACATGTGATCCAGATATTTTAAGATAAATATCTCCTAAGATGTCACTAGAAGTGAGGAAACCTTTGTAGTATTCTCATGTATGTGTACTGAGTAGCAATAATCAGAGGTACGGCAGAAAATGTATTGCAGGGTTAATAGGAACTCTTAAACTGACTGAATTGTAGACAGAAAAAAAACTAGATACAAATTCATGACAAAGTGAAAAGCTCAATTTTTATTAATCTATCTTTAAACAAATATATGTACTCCAATGCACATGACACAAGGACACCATCAACCTCTAAAAGAAACTCCTAAAACGTTCAGATCTACCCTAAAAGAGCTAACCACTATATACTTCAATGGATAAGGTGGACTATCCCAGAGTGCACTTGTCATCCACGTCACTTGGTCATCCCATACATGAAAATAAGGTAGACTATGTCTTCCAAGTCTTCATCAACCTGTACATGACATACTCCATTAGAAAAAAAAAGCACTAATTTAAAACTAGCAGGTTCTCCAGCGACACATTCTGTGAGAGAGTTCAATAACACCACAGGAAAATGATCTATGACAACGTGCGATTAACACAAAAATACCGCTGTCGATCTAAGTATACGTTGAACACAATATATAGGATGGTCGTGGATATGTGCGAAAATACATCTTCTAACCTTTCTAAGTTAAAAGAAAACTACAAGATGGTAATTACCCAGACATCACACACCTTCACAGATAAACTAGGCTCTATGTTATTATGTATGGTGTTTCATCAGTTCAACAAGGAAGAATTTATTATAAAATAAGAAAAAGACAGAACTGAAAACGTATATCCAATTTTTTTATTGGTTAAAGATTTGCAGAAACTGTAAGGTTAATTTATAAAATAAAAGGTTTGTTAATATATATATATAGTTGCCTGTCACCCAAAGTGACAAATATATTCATAATTACAGAACCAAGCACTGACAACCATATTCCGTCTCCTCTCAACTTATAACTGTAACCGGTGCTGCCACGGATTTTATTGATCCACGTTTTACACAATGGTAGCCGTTCTCTAAAGTCACTCACGAGACGTGTAGGTCATGAAAGCCTAGAGAGTGTTGCTACTTGGATTTATTAGCTCAGAAGCGGTTGATTTCGTAGAATTTGTAGTTTATCAACCGGGTAGACTTTCAACTGAACAGATTCAAAGGTTTTTAAACATATAAATTAACCATGTGATCCAGCTGTCTTGAGTAACATACCTCACGAGTTTGATAGGCTGTGTAAAGAATCATTCTACAACTCTTCTAACCAAGTAACGACTGTTGAAGCAAAAAACTAGATTAAAACACAACAATTTTATCAGCATTTAGTAAAACAAACATTTGACGTAATGGTCATCCTACAGTCGCTAGTACAACAAACATCTGACCTTATGGCCATCCTACAGCCACTAGTACAACAAGCATCTGACCTTATGGCCATCCTACAGCCACTAGTACAACAAGCATCTGACCTTATGGCCATCCTACAGCCAGTAGTACAACAAACATCTGACCTTATGGCCATCCTACAGCCACTAGTACAACAAACAGCTGACCTTATGGCCATCCTACAGCCACTAGTACAACAAACATCTGACCTTATGGCCATCCTACAGCCACTAGTACAACAAACACCTAACATTATGGTCATCCTACAGCCAGTAGTACAACAAACAGCTGACCTTATAGCCATACTACAGCCATTAGTACAACAAACATTTGACGTTATGGCCATCCTACAGCCACTAGTACAACAAACATCTGACCTTATGGCCATTCTACAGCCACTAGTACAACCAACAGCTGACCTTATGGCCATCCTACAGCCATTAGTACAACAACCATCTGAACTTATAGCCATCCTACAGCCACTAGTACAACAAACAGCTGACCTTATGGCCATCCTACAGCCAGTAGTACAACAAACAACTGACCTTATGGCCATACTACAGCCACTAGTACAACAAACAGCTGACCTTATGTTCATCCTACAGCCACTAGTACAACAAACAGCTGCCCTTATGGTCATCCTACAGCCGCTAGTACAACAAACAACTGACCTTATGGCCATAATACAGTCAGTAGTACAACAAACATCTGACCTTATGGCCATCCTACAGCCACTAGTACAACCAACAGCTGACCTTATGGTCATCCTACAGCCGCTAGTACAACAAACAACTGACCTTATGGCCATAATACAGCCAGTAGTACAACAAACATCTGACCTTATGGCCATCCTACAGCCACTAGTACAACCAACAGCTGACCTTATGGTCATCCTACAACCGCCAGTACAACAAACAACTGACCTTATGGCCATAATACAGCCAATAGTACAACAAACACCTAACCTTATGGTCATCCTACAGCCATTCGTACAAGAGACACCTAACTGATGTTAAAAGTTTTCTAGATGATAATGTACCGTTGACAGTTTTCTATATGATAATATACTGTTGACAGTTTTCTAGATGATAATATACTGTTGACAGTTTTATAGATGACAATATACTGTTGACAGTTTTCTAGATGATAATATACTGTTGACAGTTTTCTAGATGATAATATACTGTTGACAGTTTTCTAGATGACAATATACTGTTGACAGGTTTCTGGATGATAATATACTGTTGACAGTTTTCTATATGATAATATACTGTTGACAGTTTTCTAGATGATAATATACTGTTGACAGTTTTATAGATGACAATATACTGTTGTCAGTTTTCCAGATGATAATATACTGTTGACAGTTTTCTAGATGATAATATACTGTTGACAGTTTTATAGATGACAATATACTGTTGACAGTTTTCTAGATG
>NW_013675887.1:11084-13555 GCF_000517525.1 Limulus polyphemus
TAGATGATAATATACTGTTGACAGTTTTCTAGATGACAATATACTGTTGACAGTTTTCTGGATGATAATATACTGTTGACAGTTTTCTAGATGACAATATACTGTTGACAGTTTTCTATATTATAATATACTGTTGACAGTTTTCTAGATGATAATATAGTGTTGACAGTATTCTATATGATAGTATAGTGTTGACAGTTTTCTAGATGATATTATACTGTTGACAGTTTTCTAGATGATAATATACTGTTGACAGTTTTATATATGATAATATAGTGTTGACAGTTTTCTGGGTGACAATATACTGTTGACAGTTTTCTGGATGACAATATACTGTTGACAGTTTTCTAGATGACAATATACTGTTGATAGTTTTTTAGATGATAATATACTGTTGACAGTTTTTTAGATGATAATATACTGTTGACAGTTTTATATATGATAATATAATGTTGACAGTTTTCTGGATTACAATATACTGTTGACAGTTTTCTGGATGACAATATACTGTTGACAGTTTTTTAGATGATAATATACTGTTGACAGTTTTCTAGATGACAATATACGGTTGAACGACTTTATGTGTATATAGAGTAGTAATTCAAATATTGTACTTTTCATTATAGCCTAAAATCAGTTTTCTGATACTGAAATAATGCTTTGTTTAGTTAACCTAAAAAATAAAAACCTTTTGTCTGTTTTGTAGAATAATTAATTTTAAAAAGTATATCTTAAACATTTATTTTTTATGTCACTGTTCCTTTTATTGTACTTTCCTGTTAACTTCTGTATCAGAAATAAATAAGTTTCTAGTTGTACCGTGATATCAGGTTCTTTTAGTAAAACATATAGTTGTGTAATAATAGTGAAACATAACTTTTTATCTTTTGTTCTTTATTTTAGAAATGTTAAGTACACAATCTGAGCAGTTAGAAAAGACACGGCAACCTTCATAAATAAAGATGTAGTTTGTAAAAGCTAGACGGCGCTACAGTTACATTTCTTAAAATAAAATACTATATGATTTTAATTTTTTTCCGTCATTTATTTCGTATGTTATTGCCTTATAAAAACGTGCAATATCCTGAAAACTTGGGATATGTGCCTTTGTCTTATTACTTTTACTGAAACGTTGAGATACTTACACCAGTATTTAATTTTTACTTCTCTTGGTTCAAAAACAAAACAAAACCTTTCTCGCTTCGCCGCCTAACTCTTTACAGTACAATCAGCTGAACCATGTTCAGTCTGGTTTTTAATACGACGTGAATCGCTACGCAGAACGGCAACGGTGTTGTCACGTGACCACTTGTTCACCGCGGTTATCTTGTCATAAACACGCTTTCAAAACAGCAGTGAACCAAACATTATATTTCTAAGGATAAGAACCACGAAATGTAATACTTTCATTCAACTCTCGTGATGCCAAACTGAAAAAATATATATATATATTCAAAATGTTTTTGTCTGCTCCGGCGGAGTGTGAAGTTTATCAAAAATATAAGCTGTGATAATAATAACTACAAGTACATTGTCGTCAAAGAAAGTTTAACATCGTTTAGACGTACAAAACTTTTTTACTGACTATATTTAACAGATTAATTTCATGTATGTTACTCATTGTACAGTCTACAAGTATTTTCTGTATTGTATAAATCTACAGGTTTACGACGCTGAAAATCAGGTTTCGATACCCCTGATAGAGCAGAAGTAGCCAGCCTATTGTGTAGTTTTGGGCCTAACAACAACTAAACCAAACTGACACAATAATATTTTACATAGGATAAATTATTACAAATATGTGTGTGTACAATTTTATAACGATAATTTCAATATCGTTGTATCTTTCTGCTCTTCTCGTTTTTCACGGAAGTTTGTACATTGAATAGACATTTCTAGCACCTTCTACAGACGCACGTGTCAAGAACAGACAGTTTATTCGCATATTCGAAATAGACTGATGAAATTATTATTTTTTAGGTGATTACTTGAACTGAATCAATGCAGAGGTGGAATCAAATCCTACTTGTCTCCCAGACTATGGATATGATGTCACCGACTTTCCAAGGGGTGTGATAATGGGTGTCCAAATAGTAAAAACGTGTTTACCAAAAAAAAAGTTTCTTTGTCTGACTCTTCAAAACTATGAACCATTTGTAGACCATGTTTCTTAGTGAATGGTTTACAATAAAACAGAACAACTTATGGCATATTACGATGTTAACAAAGTTATGACTGCTTCTGAGACAAAAAGTAATCCGTCCAGTATCAGGCTGAGGCTCTGATTACGTGGCCAATCAGTGGACATAACTTCTATCATCAAGTTAACAGGAACAGCAGGTGAGGCCATTTTATAAACCAAGAGCTTATATTGAGCTTTGTTTGACGCTTCTGAAAATAACTACTGTCATAAAGTTATTATTAAACTAACTACTGTCATATAAAACATTAGTAAACTAACTACGGTCATA
>NW_013675887.1:14358-18871 GCF_000517525.1 Limulus polyphemus
CATTGGTAAACTAACTACTGTCATATAAAACATTGGTAAACTAACTACTGTCATATAAAACATTGGTAAACTAACTACTGTCATATAAAACATTGATAAACTAACTACTGTCATATAAGATATTGGTAAACTAACTACTGTCATATAAAACATTGGTAAACTAACTACTGTCATATAAAACATTGATAAACTAACTACTTGTCATATAAAACATTGGTAAACTAACTACTGTCATATAAAATATTGGTAAACTAACTATTGTCATATAAAACGTTGGTAAACTAACTACTGTCATATAAAACGTTGGTAAACTAACTACTGTCATATAAAACATTGGTAAACTAACTACTGTCATATAAAACATTGATAAACTAACTACTGTCATATAAGATATTGGTAAACTTTCAGTTTGCTTTACATAACTTCACTGTAAAGCGAAATACATTGTACGGAAAACGTTATCAAATAAGCTATTTTTTCATTCTTTTACTTTGTCAGCTCGTAGTGAAAGAACATTTCTTAAGCCTAACTGTTTCGTCTAATGTAGATTACCTATTTTCAGAACTGTTATTAGTCTCGTATGACCAGGTGGGTAGGGGTGATCGAAACCCGTCCCCTGTCAGCCGTGGTGTGTTATAATGTGACGTGAATCCCGCTACACGATGGTAAAAGAGTAGCCTAAGAGTTAGCTTGGATGATGTTGGCCTTCCTTCTAGTCTATCACTTCAAAATTCTGGACGGCTAGCGCAGATATTTCTCGAGTAGGTTTGCGCGAAATTCTCCAAACAAATAAACAAGAACGGTTGAATTCCATCTTGAGTATCAATCAACATTTTAATTTAAAACAGCGTTCGTAAGTTTATTTTTTATCTCATCGTATGTGTAAAGTAATTCTACCGTGTCTAGTTAGAATATATGACGACTAGAAATTTGCTCACATCTACGACCAATGAGAAAGTGATTAGAATATTCAACCTCTAACATTTTAATATCAGTAAAACTAGCCCTAAACCAATCAGTGAAGATATCCTATGACCAATAAGAAACCAATAGTTACGAATTTTGCCCAAAGCTACACGAGGGCTATCTGCGCTAGCCGTCCCTAATTTAGCAGTGTAAGACTAGAGGGAAGGCAGCTAGTCATCACCACCCACCGCCAACTCTAGGGCTACTCTTTTACCAACGAATAGTGGGATTGACCGTCACATTATAACGCTTCCACGGTTGAAAGGGCATGTTTGGTGTGACGCCCTAATCACCTGGCCATGCCAGGCCCACGCGGCACCTAATAATATTAAAGTTAGCTATACTATTGCTTGCAATGTTTTGTTATGGAGTAAAGAGAAACGTGCCCTTAACCCTTAAGTTGGTTGTTTCCAGAGTTAATATTATCTATAATGATTTTGAAAGACTGCTATAAAGAGCCCAATCACTCCATGTAATGTTTACTTGATAAGATATATGTAGAGTATTATAATTATCATCCCAGCGTCGCCAGAATGAATTAGTCACAAAACTGGTTGACTAAAGAGGCTTACCGCAGTCCATTGTTGGAGTAGTTCGTGCTGTCAATGGAAGGATTAAGAGTAATCAACGTACATATCCTCTTTACAAGTGATTATCAGCTTCATGTGGGGTAGGGTGGAGTGGGGAGTCTCAAAACTCCCTCCAATCTAATAACGCGTTTCTATTTTTTGAGAAATGTGTGTAATATTTGAAACGAATGATCGGAACAACATTCACAGAAAATATTCACAGAATAATAGAATTCTAATCGCGTCGTTAAAGGTTTCTAAACTATGCACAACACTACAAGCACGTGCAGGCTATATACGCTTGTCACACATACAGACATATACGACATAGATATCCACACACACACAAACATATAATATACATACACACTCACACTACAACAAAAACTTTTAATAACTAGATTTACATCCATCCGCCAGTTCGCTGTTAACGTGTTTTCGGCCGTAAACCTACTAACACTTCTTGGGATTCGGCTTTTTCAGAGGACGTAGGTCAGTCCTATGAATAAAGTCACTGAACATTTAAGCAAAATCATTTTATGTATCAGTTATTATTCTTGTGTCAGGCAAACAAAACGGAAACATGTAGATAAAAAAACTATAACATACTTATAACTTCCATGTGATTAAGTTAAGTACCCTATAAATTAGGCTGTCTCATATAATACCACAGATATATAAGAATATCATTTGCATTGAGCAAATATGTTAATAGTAACGTTAGGCTTAGGTCAAGTACCCTATACATTGGGCTGTCCCATATAATACCATATATTTACAAATATATTTACATTGGGCAAATTTGTTAAAAGTAACGTTAGACTTAACACAATAGCAATATTTCATTTGTAATAAGCAGAGATAATATTAAAGTCTAAATAATACAATAAAATTCCTAAAGAGGGCGTGAAGTAAAATAATTTTAAAATGAAGAGAGATGTGTTAAATCGAGCCGCTGATTCACTGTTGAGAAACGAAAAGCTGATTAACTTACCTGTCCCGACACATCGAAACAGTAAATACATATATATATATATACGTTCTTATGTAAATAAAGTCATATTAAAAGTTTCAAGAGCTTAGAATACCTGATGTATTTAGTTGACATCACGTTTGAAGACGAAAGCAACAGTTAATGAGAATTAAAAAACAAAACATATTTTACAGGCTACTTATATTGCACGTAATGCAACAAGAACCCCCTAACAGGCGGGAAAATCCGAAATGTACATACTGTTCTCGACATGGTTATTAGAAGAAACACGCACGTACCTTTATTTAATTAAAACAAATTGGCCAGTTTTAAACATTTTAAATTAAATATGGCTGTTAATATGATAAAAAGTCAAAAACGTCGTTAACCCTACCGTTCCATACATTAAAAACAACTGGTACAACCGTTTGGCATAGTCTCTAAGTTCACTCGTATCTCCAAACGACATTTAGCTTCGATTGGTTATCTAACACCACTGCGCTTCATATTTGGCTATGTGCCAATTATCCTTCTTCCTATCTATATTTCACTCGGTATCGATCACTCGGGTAGATCTGTAACGAAAACACCGTCAAGTTTGGTGTTGGCTTTACAGGTATTTTAACTTAAAACATTTATCTACTCATGGTTTATTTTTGTTCTACCTGCTCGCGTTTCTTTCAAGATTTACGAGTAGTGTAAGAAGAAGCACGTTGCGTCAATAGTCAGCGTACTTTCGTTGCTCCGCTAGACAACGATACCTGTAGCTTTTAGGACTACTATAAAATAGATTCTTTATTTAATCTTCTTCAAACGTAGCGGTCTGCATACGAAAAGTATTTTTAATCGATCCTCACACTGAACATAGAAACGTCAGTTAAACTTTTAAATTCCTCCTGTCATCTACTTGTAGTTCAAGGGGGTGACATAATACAATCGGGAGAAGCAAGCCATCAATAAAGAATGGAAGAAAACATGCTTTTTGTCGTCCCAAGTTGATATAATAGGAACATTTTATATAATTATGAAGGTATATTTTATAAGGATATGTTTTAAGTGTCAATCGGTTTTAGTGGACTAATTTAACACATTAATATTACTGACTGAATTACAGTCGGTTTTAGTGGATTAATTTAACACATTAATATCACTGACTGAATTATAGTTGGTTTTTGTGGACTAACTTAACACATTAATATCACTGACTGGATTACAATTGGTTTTAGTGGATTAACTTAACACATTAATATCACTGACTGAATTACAGTTGGTTTTAGTGGATTAACTTAACACATTAATATCACTGACTGAATTACAGTTGGTTTTAGTGAACTAATTTAACACATTAATATCACTGACTGAATTACAATTTGTTTTAGTGGACTAATTTAACACATTAATATCACTGACTGAATTACAGTCGGTTTTAGTGGACTAATTTAACACATTAATATCACTGACTGAATTACAGTTGGTTTTAGTGGACTAATTTAACACATTAATATCACTGACTGAATTACAATTAGTTTTAGCGGGCTAATGTAACACATTAATATCACTGACTGAATTACAGTTGGTTTTAGTGGACTAATTTAACACGTTAATATCACTGACTGAATTACAGTTGGTTTTAGTGGACTAATTTAACACATTAATATCACTGACTGAATTACAGAACTTTTTGAGTGAACGTGTAGATTTAATTTCGTGTGTCACCTGCTATAAGCTTTAGAAATGTTTATTTAGATCACCTGAACAGTTAAACAGATAATAGCAACAATTGACCTCATATGCTCAGTTTAAGCATGAAAGGTTGTTACAGTTAACCTCATATACTCAATTTAAGCATGAAGGATCGTTATAATTACACTCAAATACTGAGTTTAAGTATGAAAGGTTGTTACGGTTAACATCATGTAATCAATTTAAGCATGAAAGATTGTTACGGTTAACATCATGTAATCAATTTAAGCATGAAAGATTGTTACGGTTAACATCATGTAAT
>NW_013675887.1:19444-22537 GCF_000517525.1 Limulus polyphemus
TTACGGTTAACCTCATGTAATCAATTTAAGCATGAAATATTGTTACGGTTAACCTCATGTAATCAATTTAAGCATGAAATATTGTTACGGTTAACCTCATGTAATTAATTTAAGCATGAAAGGTTGTTCCAATTTAACCAACTATTTTTCAATAATGAAGTTATATGAACTCCACATTGAGTTTAGTTCCCCTTTTATAATCCCAAAGTAGCTAGTAGGCTTATATAAAATCATCCAAATGTCTTCAAAGCCGTAATTTCTTCTCCAATAGCAAACTACAGGTAACTATGTGTTTGAGCAGTGAAGCCATGTGAATATGTAATTCCCTATTCAGCTACTTGTACAGTATAACCATTCTGACAGGGAAACCACAAATAATGATTTAATATATATATATACACAAATAAATGGTTTAATTAACATTGCTGTAACAACTGGAGATGTAGGTTTTTAGACAATAAAAATATTGAAATTATATTTTACAAAATCCGAATATGTTAGATATATTTTATTATAGATTAAATCGGAAAGAATAATTTAAAACGATGAGGAGTAATGTTGTAATAATGTTTTATTATTAAAAAAAAAGACAAAAGAACTCGTAAAAAGTTAAATAATTTATAACTACGTAAATTATATATATTTATAAAACATTAAATATATTTAGTGAGGATTTCCGGAATTAGCAAGAAAAATTAATATACGAAACAAGAGATGAACAGCTTGGGAACTTATAAATTCCAAGAGTCAAAAAGAAAATATTTAAAAAAAAAATTAAGTTGTTAGTGTTAAACACCGAAACGTTATGAAACTATTTCAAATACAATAAGATCGTTATTTAATGGTGAAAATAAATGTATTAAATGAGCATTGAAATTCGATAACTAATACTGACAACATTTATAGTATATAAATAAAATAATATAATATAAATACAGTAAACTATAATGAATATTTAAAATATACATTATCATTTAGTAAGTATTATTAATGTGTACGTAAAACCTTTAATATCCAATATCTATTCATGTATATTATAAATGTGATATAATTAAATTAACTTCCTAAAACAACCAACATCTTCACACGACTATATTAATGTGTATCGTGAAAGTTTTTCAGTCAATAATACCGCACATGTGACTTTGTAACCACCTGTTTAATTGGACAAACCCTGATACACATGTGACTTTGTAACCACCTGTTTGATGAGACAAACCCTGATACACATGTAATATTGTAATCACCTGTTTAAGCGGACAAACCCTGATACACATGTAATATTGTAACTACCTGTTTAATTGTACAAACCCTGATACACATGTAATATTGTAATCACCTGTTTAAGCGGACAAACCCTGATAAAACAGGTGGTTACAATATTACATGTGACAATTTGTGTATCAGGGTTTGTTTGTAATATTGTAACCACCTGTTTAATTGGACAAACCCTGATACACATGTAATATTGTAACCACCTGTTTAATTGGACAAACCCTGATACACATGTAATATTGTAACCAACTGTTTAATTGGACCAACCCTGATACAAGTGTAATATTGTAACCACCTGTTTAATTGGACAAACCCTGATACACATGTAATATTGTAACCACCTGTTTAATTGGACAAACCCTGATACACATGTAATATTGTAACCACCTGTTTGATCAGAGAAACCTTAATATATATGTAATATTGTAACCACCTGTTTGAGCAGGCAAACCCTGATACACATGTAATATTGTAACCACCTGTTTGATCGGAGAAACTTTAATACACATGTAATATTGTAACCACTAGTTTGATCGGAGAAACCTTAATACACATGTAATATTGTAACCACCTGTTTGATCAGAGAAACCTTAATACACATGTGATATTTTAACCACCTGTTTGATCGAAAAAACACTGATACACCTGTGATATTGTAACCACCTGTTTGATCGGAAAACCTTGATACACATGTAATATTGTAATCACCTGTTTAATTGAACAAACCCTGATACACATTTAATATTGTAACCACCTGTGTTATCTTGTAACCATATTTTTGAACCATAATATCGTGTTATGTATCGCTCACATTCTATTTAGTTGAATCAAAATATACCTGTTTTTCTCTCTTTTGTTTTTAATACAGTATAATATCTTGTGAGTTATATTTCTGTCATATTTATTCACACTGCAATTACGATTTAATAAGGATTTGTTTTTTGTTGAATTTCCAGCAAAGCTTCTCAAGAACTACCCGCGTTATTCGTCTTTAATTTAGAAGTGATAAACTATAGAGAAGGCAGCTAGTGAACAACATCCACCGCCAATTCTTGGGCTATCCTTATCGAATAGTGTGATTGGCTGTCACATTGTAATACTCCACGTCTGAAGGGGCGAGGATGGGAATACCCGCAAGTTGTGAGTAAAGAACTACCAGCTCGGGAAACAAAGCGATTTTCAATTATCATTGTTTACGTCAGTTGTACTTAACCTACGTCTACAAGGTTTTAGTCAACCTATTTCTGTCAATTTCTCACTCATACGATGACTTCTGTATTTATTAAGAATGCTTTCAAGTGTGTGTGTGTTTGGTTTTAAATCATGATGATTTCCGCGTTTGTTTACATTATTAATACTCATTCTCCTTTACTTTGTTTATAAGGCTTAGGTGACGTCCAGTATCTGATTCTGTCTCTTCAGTCACTGCTGTCAGACGTAACGTTCTGTTTAAATCATATCCATTTGTTGTTTTTGTTTCTTCGTGTGATGTATTTAGCGGGGTCTAAGTTAATCTTCAAGCCCAATTAACGAATTCAACCATTAGACTTGGAGATTAACTTAGAGCCCACTAAATGGGCTAATCTTCTGATCCGTGATTCTTCACCAAATGGACTGATCTTCTGACCCGTGACTCTTCGCCAAATGTGCAGCTCTTCTGAACAGTGACACTTCGTCATATCAGTAAAACATCTGACCCGTGACTCTTCACCAAATGGACAGTTCTTCTGAACCTTGAAATCCTGTTAAATGAATAGATGGTCATACACATATCAGTAAAACATCTGACCCGTGACTCTTCACCAAATGGACAGTTCT
>NW_013675888.1:0-1340 GCF_000517525.1 Limulus polyphemus
AAACCAGCAAAAGTGTCATCGACATATGTGTACCAGTATAGTGAGGGATGAAGTGCAGAATGTATGGCTTGTGTTTCAATCTGGATCATAAATAAATTGGCAAGAATGGACGAAACAGGATTGCCCATACTTAAACCATCTATTTGAAGGAAATATTCACTGTTGAAAATGAAGTTGGTTTTAGTTGTTGTAAGTTCTAAGATAGAAGCAAAAAGTGTGCTGGGGATATGAATTAACTTGTTGGGGTCATTAATGCAGAGGTCAAGTGAAATATTGCAAGCTTCTTGGTGGGGACTTCGGTGAAGAGTGACACGACATCATAACTAGTCATTAAGGTTTTAGAATTTAGTTGGTCTAGTGTATATTTGAAATTGAAGGCTTCTTTAAAAAATGAACCTGCAGGTGTTACATATGGTGTGAGAGCCCAGGCTATGTATTTGCCAAGATTGTAGTTGAAGAAATTATAAGTGGACAGTATAGGTCGTAGGGAGCAGTCCTGTTTATGTGGTTTAGGAATGCCGTTGATTTGTGGTGTGCGTGAATCAGTTTTACATAGATAGAAATAAAGGTCATCAGTAATTAAATTATCTTTTTTCATTTGTAATAAAGTTCAGTTTAGTTGTTTTTCGTGTGTGTTTGTTGGGTTGTTTGGGATGACTTTAATTCTTTTTTATTGGAAAGGACGTCGTTCATTTTGTCGATGTAGTCTGAATTGTTCATGATTACAGTGGTGTTGGCTTTATCAGCTTTTACAATTTTAATGCTAGTGTCTTTTTTCAGATTATAAATGGATTTGATCTCGTAACTTTTCAGTTTACGGGATTGGTTGACTATACTAATAGTCTTGTTCAAAAATTCTTCAAAAACGTTATTTAAAATAGAGTTTTTGGGAACTTCGGGAAACCATATTTTGTTGTAGTTGCCTGTAATAAAACTCTGTTGGTTGATGTCATGGATTTCTTCTTTCTGTAGTTGGAGGATAGTCTTTAGTACTTTTATGTAATGGGTCACTAATCTTCTGGCTAGATCTTCTAGGCATGTCTTGAACTCTAGGCATGGAACTGTTTTGTGGTTGACAGCAAAGTTGAGGCCTTTGTTTAGAAGTTAAAGTATTGTACAAAGAGCTTGCAAGTGAGATATTTCATTGCACAAAACTTGAACAACAAAGATTAATATCACATCAGTTTTCAGACTTTCTTCTATAGACCAGTGCTGCATTCAACATACCACGACACACAAAAATTGATGTTTAATTGTGTTCTTTTAATATTTACTTTTAAATTAAGAAATTGAGTAATATATAATACTAAAATTTGAATTATAATCTACAGTTTCATACC
>NW_013675888.1:1995-3275 GCF_000517525.1 Limulus polyphemus
AAGGACAGCTCGCCAAGGGGTGGATGATGAATCTGGAAGGAACACATCAAAATGGAAGGAGTGGAAGAGGTAAACACCCTACAGTATCAGGAAAAACAAAATGTGTGGGACAAAGCCACCCAATAACCCAAGGAGACAGAAAACCCTCGACTGAAAAGGCAGAGGTAATGGGAGGGGGGGTAGTTTAGAGCTGAAGTAGCCGCAGGAACCACGGTTGAGCCACCTAGTAAGGAGCATTCAGAAGGACTGACACGGAGTAGCATAGATGATCAAAATCATCCTATGAAGAATTCGAATGGAAGGATAGACATATAAGTATTGGTCCAATCCTGACTGAAAGCATACACAGCCAGAGCAAGAGGATGAGGGACCTGAGACCAAATCAGAGGCAATTTGTTGTTGAGGGATGTGGCAAACGTAACAATGTGAGGAGTATCCCATTGAAGACAAAGCCACTGGAAAACAAGAGGATTGAGAGACCACTCCATTGGATAGACTTTGTCTGGATGGGAAAGTTGATTCACAACAAGATTGAAAGCACCTGGAACATGACATGCAATGATATGAATATCAAGCGTGTGTGCCCAAAAAAGAAGATCAAAATATGAAAACATAGGAATTGAGAACGGGTGCCATCCTACTGATTGAGATAAGCAACCACTGTACAAATTCGGAATGGATCATTATCAGTAAATTTCTGGCTAGCTGGAGAAAATGAACCAATACATGACATACAGTGAGAAGCTACCAAAGGATACAATACTGAGGCAACTCTCAAAGAATATTGTGGAGTGCATAACACCCACAGAGGGCCACATTCACAAAAAAAAATAACCTCCTTATCATCCAGATCCTTCTTTGACCCTTTTGTTTTCCTTCCCTCGATTGGTTCCTCATCTGCACAAGCCAAGGGCTGAAATCTGTTGCTCAATAGATTAGGCTCATTACAATTATGCCTACTATTTTTAGCCCTAATAGTATTCTTTCTAACTTCCTGAAACCATGAACCACTAGGGATTGTTATAAAAGTAACTAAAAAGTAAAAATGAAACTTGTTAGGAAAGATAAAAACATTTAAATTAAAAACAATTCTCCACAAGGAATGTGTATAAGCTGCTCATGCATGATATAATTCAATACCTTCTTCACCATACTTTGCATTATGCTATTGCCAAGTAAATTATTACTTTGTCACAATACTTAAATAGTTAGATATGATTCAAAGATCAATAAAATTAAATGAAAGCAGTTGTGAAAAGGTTAGAGGACTGAAGATTGTT
>NW_013675888.1:4193-8207 GCF_000517525.1 Limulus polyphemus
CGGAAAGAATAAACAAGTTTTTATTAAGAAAGAACTTGTGTCGCTTAAGTTTCGTCGGAACGAAGTTACGGAAAATCAATTAACAAACGGAGACGTAACAATATTATATGCATGAAATTGCGATTCTTGGTGAATTGTTATAAAATTGAATTTAAAATGCATATTTTTAACGTTGTTCTATCGTTCGACGGGTTCTTTTCGATTATTTAGAAACATAAAACGAGATCCAATCGACAATAATAACAAATTAATTCATTTCTTCTTTAAGGTTCGCTGCAGCTACGCTCACTCATACTCATAAGACAAACTTTTCAAAATAAACTGTAGGCTTAATACATTAACAACATTTAATAGAAACGTACGTAAGAAACTTACCAGCTTACCGATTTGCTTACGACACACTAACTAATTCTCAGTGATCTAAATAACTTTATTCCATCAACAGTTCAACCAGTTCTTTCCTCAATCAACAACTAATCGATTATAGTAATGACGCTGAATTCTCACTTTTAGAAAAGGTTCTACAAAGTACAGAAAGCTTCTGGATTCTATGAATACTTTTATAAACGTTCTAGGTCTAGTATCGTCATTTTGATTAGCAGCTCTCTCTGTAGAAAACAACAGAATTATACCAATGAAAATATAGCTTATAACAATATAAGAAAATGTTATTTTAATCGACATGAGCCTTTTTAGCCTTTTTAGTGTTTAAGTGGTTTTACCTATACTTTCATTGGTTTGCAAATATATTCTACAACACTTATCTTTAAAAAAGGTGTTTCTTGTAACAACTCCTAAAATAACTTCTTTTACTTTGAGAAACAACAATTTGTTAGTAATCCTTTGTTATAACGTTTTACAAATCTAATCTATAAATGTCAAATTTGATGTTAATTTTGATTAAGTCTAATTGTTATTGATTAAAGTTTAAGCCACGTAAATGCGTCAAACTGATCAGAAATTAAGTATAATTAGAGTAGACGAATGGACAGTTGCCTATATTGGATCTGTGAATTGTTCAGCACCTTTCTTCCCTCGAGATGGATCTCCGCTGAATTATTCAGGTTGATAACAAAGTATAATTCTGAGATATTAGAGGTTTTGATGTTCTAAGAAACCTCGTATCCTTTCAATTACGATAGCATCATTACATGACTGATCATTTTCTCACAGCTGTAACATACAGACACCATGCTCCGGGCCAGTGAATAACGATATAACTTATATTATAGGGCCTGGCATAACCTGATGGTTAGGTTACTGTTGCGTATCTGTTTTTTTTGTTAACTTCAGCGATACAAGTCCTTTCTTAATTAAAACTAGTTTATTACTTCTCGATACAACTTTGTAATACACAGAATTTCCACAATCACTGTTCCCTTGACTCAGTTATCTATCTCTTCAATCGCGCTGGTTTTTCTCCCCAGGCTTATATACTAAAAAAGAGGGCGCCTCCAACAAACTAGAGTTGCCAGGAAAGTTCATGATCCTTCGAGAAACTCCAGCGCGCATGCTCCCGGCGTCGCGTGACTTCCGCTGTAGTAACAGTACTTAACTTGCGCCCTGCGAGTCGTGAGTTCGAATCATGTCACCGAACATGCTCACTTTTCAGCTGTGGAGGCGTTATAATGTAACAGCCAATTAATCCCACTTTTTGTTGGTGAAAGAGTAGTTCAAGAGATGGCGGTGAGTCGTATTGACTATCTGCCTTTCCCCTAGTCTATCGCTTCAAAAGTAGTGACGGCTATTGCAGATAGCCCTCGAATAGCTTTGCGCTATATTCTAAAAACAAACAAACAAGCTATATTATATTTCGTCATTCTGTCGCTGTCATTTCTTTATTTGTTTGAGGAAAATAAAGGGTTCCTCAACTTATTTGAATTTAATAATAATAATATGTATCTGTACAACATCTACACTAATAATTGGAAGTATGAATATCTTTTACATAAATTTGCCTAAACGTTTTACGCCCAATGGAAAAGGACCTCATGAAGTTAGTTGCCTGAAACAGAAGGTTTAAAAACTGAGTTTGTTTCAGTTTCATTAATAATATGTCTTCAATAAACCATTATATATTATTTTATTTTTCAATACATCTATGAGTGAAGAGCCTCAAAATAATTACCTTTAAAGACAAGCACATAATAATGCGATGTCAGTAGTGAGACTAAAAATTTAGTACAAGCTTGTGAAGCTATGTTGAGATTGAAAGCATTTTAAACACCTCTTAGCACTGGCATGCGAAGTCAGAAATAAATATGAAAAGAAAGGATAATCTAAATTAGGAAGGTATCGCAAGAATGACTTTAAAAATATCGGTAGAATATTAAAATACAAAATCAAGAGATGTTATAGAATCACAAAATCAAAAACCTTACAAAATGTGAGAAAAATGTTGCAAAAAATTTGGATAGATTTGGAAGAGATTGACTGAAATAACAATGCGTTACTTGTTTGTTTGCTATTAAGCACAAAGTTACATAATTAGCTATTTGTGTTGTGCCCAACATGGTTATCGAAAACTGATTTTCAGAGTTCTAAGCCCACTGACTTTCTCCTGTGGCACTGGGGGACTCTGTACTTTACAATAAGTTTTAAAATGTTGAAATTAAGATTAACGTGCATATAACTCTATAAAAATCAGAGACGTCTGAACCTGGAGTACTGTAGCACCCCCACATTTACATATTTGACTTATACAGCAACTGTAAATTATATTATTATATTAATTTTCTGGGGGCATGCCCCCACACCCCCTAGATTTAGCACCTCCTTATACTTTCAATCTGACATTGCAAAATCTGCATATATAGCCAAGCACCCCAGTTCACAAACCCTTCATATACCACTGAAAAATATTGTGATATGCAGATACCATAAAGTAAAACATTTCATAACACAGTATTTACCATTATTTTTATTCTTACATTTTATCAAAATTTTATTTTAGTACGAGTTTCTATGTTTTTTTTGTTTTTTTTACATGAACTAGACAAACTAAATGCTTTAGTTCATAAAATATTTTGTGTTTGGTCTCATCTTTTTTTGGCTGAATCAAAACTTCTTGTGTTTTGAATTGCAAATCTTACTAACCTTTGTTATGGTTTTAATAATTTATCTGCTAATTTTACACTTGCTCTAGAACATCACACACTAAGTTATTAAGAATAATTTTGGTGTCGTAAGCCAGTTTGCATTTGCAGCAGAATTAGTCTAACACACTTTTATTATTCTCTTATATTCTCATAACTCCTAAGTTATAACTTCTAGGAATAACTTCATTAGAAATTAATGCAAATCTAAGGTCTATCTGATCTTTCCAAAATGCCATGCCACCCGTGTAATTCAAATAGTCTGATTAATCGAAAGAAAAACATAGGATTTCTAGCAGCTCTAAATCCACTTATTTTGTACTTTTGTTAAAACTAATCAACAACCATATCAAGCATGTACATCTGGACTGGTTCTGATTATGTGATACTGATCTAAAAGCACAAGTAATGAGTTGAACGTTTTGCACATCCTATTAAACTAGAACTTTTAATTAAGTACAGAAACCTGTACTAAAACTCTGAACAGTTTTATTAATAAAAATATGTTCATAAACTAAGTTATAAAGATGTTTATTTATAATATCTACATATTACTTGTACAAGAAAGATATGTCAATTCATCCTTTATTGAAATGCTAGTGACAGTAAGATCAGAATAGCACTGTAAAAGGTGTAGAAGGGCATGGGAGATATAATTACATTCGAAAGATATATTATATACACTGACAGATCTAAAGTAAAATTACTGCACAACAAAAGAGCACTATTGTACTTTAAGGAGTTCACTGAAATAACTTATGAATTTAAAGGACCTGAAGCTATGGTCACATGTTGAGTTATAGCATTGAAGGTGTGCAGCTTTTATGTATATCATCACTTGTGGAACAGTCTGGTAAGACTCACTCAAAGAAGCTGAACTCTTTGTTGCAGAGAATAGACCTGGATACAACAGGCTCTC
>NW_013675888.1:9207-20294 GCF_000517525.1 Limulus polyphemus
GATGTTTGGTCGGGAACTTCGGTTGCCAGTGGATCTGTTAACAGGATGCCCACCTTATGAAGAGTTGCCTGAGAATGTGTCAGAGTTTGTAAAAGTGTTATCGGAAAGAATGGATGATATTCACCATCAAGTGCGTTCAAACTTGAAAACCTTAGCTGATTTGATGAAGCTATCTTATGATAAGAGATCTACTGAAGTCAGCTTTGAACCAGCAGACAAGGTGTGGTTGTATAATCCTAGGAAGACCAAAGGGAAGTCTCCTAAGTTGTCTTCTCCATGGGAAGGCCCATATGACATAGTGGATCGTCTCTCAGACGTGATTTTCCGGATGAAATGTGGTCGGCGAGGTAAGCCAAAAGTGGTGCATGCCAACAGGCTTTGGCGTTATCACGGTCCAGGACAGTTCAGTTGGGACGAAGTGAACAACAGGACAAATGACGCTGCTGAAGAAGTGTCATCTGAAAAAGCCACTGTCGAAGAAGAAACTCTACTCTGTTTTGAGAAGGGAAATGGTGAAGCTCTTGATGAAGTTACTACCACTGATGTGACTGTTACCGACGATAGGACATTTCCTGATGAAGCAGATGAGCCCCACGTGAAGCAGAAGCCAACGAGACGAAGACCAGTATGGAAGAAGATACGTCCCGTAAAATTAAGAGACTTTGTTGAATTGTAATTTCGTGTTTGTAATTCTGTACATTTAAATAAGTTATTGTTAATTCTTACTGGTTTAATGCAAGTGGCTATTGTTGGGACGAACAATACTAAGGAGGGGGCAGTGTTGCGTCAGCGGGGGTCACGTGATGCTAGTAACACGTTATATTCTCGAAGGTTCGTGAATGCTCTGGCGTTTACTAGATTTCGGTGTTCTTTTATATATAATACAGTCAAAACGTGACGGCAACAAGGTAATGTGTAATTGAACTGCGGACAGAGAGAGACGTATTGTTGAGCACGTGAGACGTTCGTTGTGAATTATAGCGTTTGTTATAGCGCGACTGTGGAAATTAAGTGTATTGCAAAGTTGTATTCAGAAAGAATAAATCAGTTTTATTTAAGAAAGGACTTGAATCGCTAAAGTTTTATCGGAAAGAAATTTACGAAACATTAACTAACGAATGGAGGCGTAACAATACTAACAAATATAGCACGTAAAAGATACATTATACAAAAACGTTTTAGCAGAATCGTTGTCTTATTCTTGTGGCTACTGCTAGTCTTGGAAGAAGATCTACACAGGACAATCATAAGATGAAATTTAGCAAAAAATAACTTTCCTTAAGATTATATTCAATCCAGGATGCCATGCCATCAGACAGGACCCATTAGCAGCAAAGAAAAGCATTTCCAACCTACAATCTTAATAGATAACCTTATTCATACAAGATTTTTATGCCTTACATCCCGTTGACATCCACTCCTTGATTTATTCATGAAGCAGACCAATCGCCAAAATAGACAAGCTTTAAGTTTATGCCTGTGAAAGTATGGAGCCAACCCTAACGGGTTTTTTTCTTTTGAATTTCGCGCAAAGCTACACGAGGGCTATCTGCGCTAGCCGTCCCTAATTTAGCAGTGTAAGACTAGAGGGAAGGCAGCTAGTCATCACCACCCACCACCAACTCGTGGGCTTCTCTTTTACCAACGAATAGTGGAATTGACCGTCACATTATAACGCCTCTACGGCTGAAAGGGCGTGCATGTTTGGTGGGGTGGGGATTCGAACCCGCGCCCCTAGGTTACGAGTCAAGCGCTCTAATCACCTGGCCATGCTAAAGGGGAGATTAGCTTATTTCAAGGTTTAGTGCATCTTTTTCGCCTGAGACTCAGAATTAAAAACAGAAACCTTTAGATAAACTTTGAAGAGTTAAATTAATAATGATGTATTCATATTCTAATTTATGAAGAGGTTTGATTATTACATTTACATTCTACAATGTATAGAGTACCAACCGTGGGCAATGAACGACAGGAAGCATGTGATGCAGTCTGATGAGTCGTGATTAACCATATTTTCTATGATAGTATGGAAACAATAATAATAATAATAAGAAAACCTTATGAGGTACTTGACTCTGTGCAAGATGCCGGAGATTAGGTAAAGTGCGTGGATGGAACGTTGCTGTAGCTGGTGCTAAGTCCTTTATTCCTATAGAAGAACGAATAATATCAAAAATGTACCTGAAAATTACTGTCTTTATCGATCTATACCTAATCAAAACAAGTTTTATTACAGAACAGTCAGTAAAACTAATCAATTCCAGTTAGATCAACCAGATACATTATTCATAAAGACGTAAAATAAATACACAAATAGGCTGAATTGACTAAATTGGTTGCTATAGTAACGATTAATGATATATAATAAAAGCAGATGGACTTGAGAAACAATTGACAACGTCTGAACAACAACGACTGTTAAAGATTAAATGTTTGGTCGCTTGCTTTACTTCACCTGTGATTCAAAATGAAAGAGTCTCTTGTAGGCAACAACATTTCCATTGCCTTTTTTGTAATAGTGTCAGTTCCACTTTTTTCGCTTCACTGTTGGTTGGAGATTGAATCATATTTAGATTGCCAGTCCTCTGCAAGCATAAGACACTTCAACGATTCGATTAGGATCCCAGCACCGACCGGCTGCAGCAGTGAACGGTTGGTTTTTTTATGGAGTTTTACATACGCCTTGAAACTACATATGTAACTAAAGAGATTATATGTTGCTTACCTTTAGTATATTTTAAAAACATTAGAAGAAATAGAGACGGTCTGATTTTATTATTCAGGACGAAAGATAAAAAGGTGTAATAATGCTTGGAGACGGCTTGAATGGGTAATGAAGAAAAACTTTAATATAAGTTTAACATAACAGCCAATGTACAACGTTTAACATAACAGCAAATGTACAAAGTTTCAACAAGGTGATATCGATTTCGAAAAGTCTATTTTTTCTTTCGTATCTAAAGATAAACCTTTTATTTATTTTTATTCACAGAAGACGGCATATTCCATGAAATTAGAGAAATTAGAGAACGTTATTTTTCTCTCAAAACATTAATAGTGAAGTTGTATGGGGCAGTATGATATCCAGCAATAGTTCAGTGAATGGAAACTGAAACCAAACCACAAAGCGTGAAGAAGCAAAATTTAGGTGTCAAATACATAAATACAAAATTTTATAAAATTTATTAACTAAATGTTACTGAGGTTATCTAGTTCTTAGACATCTCAGTCTGGTTTTATCGCTTTATGACTGTACAGAATATATTATTAAAATATATTCCTGTATTAGGTTTAGTTGATTTGGGATTTGTGTGTTCAATGGGGACGCTGAAAACGTAATAGCCGGTATGACGAAGATCATCAGAGTAGAAGCTTTGTCATGTTCATTGAGTAAAGTTAAGTAGTGAAAAATGTTACAGGTGAATAATCTAGCTGCACTTGCCACGTTTTAATGATTGTTCTTTATAACAACCATACTCAGTGAGAGTTCAGTTTCATTTAACTCTGAAAATAATAGGGACGAAGTAGACTGCTTTCTGTTCATTGTTCAATTATTGTCATTTAGCATCAGAAACAGTTTCACACAGTACGACGAAGATATTCATTACAAAGGTTACATACTAGTGACTGTTCAGTTAGTGTAATTATTTCTGCCACAAAGGGTGACGGAGGTTATATTTCCACCCCTGTGTGTATGTTTGTTCCTCGAAAACGGCTGAATGGATTTGGACGAAAGTTGGTATACGTTTAGACTATGACTCAAATTAGAAGTAATTTAGTTTTTTTGGAGGGTAAAGATCATAGCAAGGTCACAAAAATCCAAAAAATCCCTATCTGTTAACATGGGAACCTATTTTTCACACTATTTTTGCTCTATAACTCAGTCAAAAATGATCGGATTTTGATAAAAGTTGGTAGACATATGTAGAATATTATTCCTCATTGTCCTGCCAAAAATGGTCCGTGTTCGTTGATAATAACAGACATACGGACACATTTTCGTATTTTTTGATAGCCGAATATAATCAACGCTGTGTGGCGAAGGTGCGCCCTCTACTGAATGCCCTTCTAGTTTAGTACTTAAACGGTTTCACACAATATAATGAAGATATTTTTACAAATGTTACATACCAGTGATTGTTCTCTTAGTGTCATTTAGTACTTAAAGATATTCGTTAAAAAGAAGTTATATACAAGTAATTATTCAATTAATCAGATGAGTTCTTGTTGATAGTTGTTATGATCCTGAAAAGTCGAGGGTGCTAGTATAAACCTATATTTTAATATATATGTTCTGATGCAGTATAGTTTGAAAGCAAGATATATCTATTTTTGTCAGGTTTTTAGTACCAATAACGTTTTGCCCTTTTGATAGGTGCTCACTTATGTTGAAAGTTGCATAAACGTCTTTGTGTTTGTTGGTGTTTTAACACAAAGCTACACAATGTGCATCTAGGCTCTTGTCCGTTGCGGGGAATCGAACTCCGGATTTTAGTGTTTTAAGTCCGTGAACTTACTGCTAACCCAAAAGAGGACACATTTTATAAGTTACCATTATTATTAGTCATTACTTCAAGTAATAGTTCTATGGTGCCACAGTTTTTATCTCCATTTAAGATGTGATTTAAGGTGTGTGTATATATTTAGGGAAGTCACTGATCAGGAGCTCCGCCAAGATGTGATTTAATGTATGTGTGTATATATTTAGGGAAGTCACTGATCTGGAGCTCCGCCAAGATGTGATTTAATGTATGTGTGTATATATTTAGGGAAGTCACTGATCAGGAGCTCCGACAAAATGTGATTTAATGTATATGTGTGTGTATATATTTAGGGAAGTCACTGATCAGGAGCTTCGCCAAGATGTGATTTAATGTGTGTGTACATATTTAGGGAAGTCACTGATCATGAGCTCCGCCAGGATGTGATTTAATGTGTGTGCTGATATATTTAGGGAAGTCACTGATCAGGATCTCCGCCAAGATGTGAGTTAATGTGTGTGTGTGTATAGTTAGGGAAGTCACTGATCAGAAGCTCCGCCAAGATGTTATTAAATGTATGTGTATACATATTTAGGGAAGTCACTGATCAGAACCTCCGCCAAGATGTGATTTAATGTATGTATATACATTTTTAGGGAGATCACTAATCAGGAGCTCTGTCAAGATGTGATTTAATGTGTGTGCGTATATATTTAGGGAAGTCACTAATCAGAAGCTCCGCCAAGATGTGATTTAATGTGTGTGTGTGTATAGTTAGGGAAGTCACTGATCAGGAGCTCCGCCAAGATGTTATTTAATGTGTGTGTATATATATTTAGGGAAGCCACTGATCAGGAGCTCCGCCTCAAAGTTTTTAAATGAAATAACAAACACATCTTTTATATCTTCCCCTCCGCTCCCAAATAGCGCACATTTAACTACATTAAAACTACTAAACTAGTTTTTTGAAGCTCCTAGTAATTTACCCCCTCCCAACTTTAAAACCATGGTTATAATGCTAATATGTGTATATGTGATATGTGTGTATACACACGTAAGTCGAAAACGTTTATTGACTATTTGTTTGTTTGTAATTAAACACAAAGCTACACAATGGGCTATCTGTGCTCTGCCCACCACGGGTATCGAAACCCGGATTCTAGCGTTGTAAGTCCGCAGACACACTGCCGTGCCACTGGGGGGGGGGGGGTGGCGCTTTATTGACTGTCTTTTCTTTTTCTAGAAGTTATATTTTTATTTGCACAGTTTATCTGTTTTAGAAATGTTCTCCAAAATCAATGGATTATACTGACGACTTATAGTGATAATTAGGGTGAAAATAATTGCTTAATACAAGTTGAATTAATAACTTATAACTCACTGCTAATATTTTATGACAATGTTTATTAACAAGTGCATTAAGTTAGCGAAACTTTTCTTTCATTAATCAGTAAAATATTTTCCTGTCAAATTGAACGAATATGTTACCACAGGTACAAGACTTGGTCATTACTGCCCAACAACTACATATGAATTAAATATCTTTCTTAATTATATCATGATATTATCGTAACGGTTCGCTACATAAATTATTTAATTTATTAAGGCACCAAAACATGGAACCACTTAATGAGAACCTTATATAATGTTCACTGTTGTGCAATATGTATTGTGAAATTAGTATTCTTCGTTTTTATACGATCTTGCTCAAGATTATGATATATACCCACGTGTATATCATGTGGTATGGGTTATTATGCTAATTGTTCAATTACTTGAGTTTGTATGACCTGAATGCGATTTATGTGTTACCCACTTGTATAGCCTAATAATATATTAGCATAGCTTTAAGAAAGAGTTGTGTACTGCCTGCAATGCACCAAGCTACTGCGAAATATGTAAATCTATATATATATATATATATGTTTTTTCGAACAATCACCATTGAAACTGTATTAAACAAAAGTGAATAACGTAATCATGAAAGATTTGTTTGCTAGCCAGCGATATGTCTGCGTACCCGTGGTGGGCAGAGCACAGATAGCCCATTGTGTAGCTTTGTGCTTAATTACAAACAAATTTGTTTGATAATAAAGACAGAATATATACAATGGGCTATCTGTCCTCTGCCGACAGCGGGGATCGAAACTAGATGTTTAGCATTATAAGATCTCAGGCCTACCAGTTAGTCACCGGTGGAGGTCAATCATGAAGGACACCGTATAAAAACGAATAATCGTTAAATAGATCATACAACGGGAAGTATTGGTTTATCTGTTGTTAAGAGCAAAACGGCCCGGCATGGCCAGATGGATGGGCGCTCGACTCGCATGCTGAGGGTCGCATTTTTCGAATCCTCGTCCCACCAAACATGCTCGCCCTTTCACCCGTGGGGCGTTAGAATGTGACGGTCAATCCCACTATTCGTTGGTAAAAGAGAAGCCCAAGAGTTGGCGGTGGGTGGTGATGAATAGCTGCCTTCTCTCTAGTCTTACACTGCTATATTATGGATGGCTAGCGCAGATAGCCATCGAGTAGCTTTGCGCGAAATTCAAAACAAACAAACAATAAGAGCAAAACTACACTATTATCTATCTGTGCTCTGCACATCGCGATAACTAAACCCGATGTTTAGCGTTATAAGTCCACTGACGTACCGCCGAGCCACTGGGAGGTTGGACGAGCTTGTACAACAGCAAATAAAATAAGATAATCTTGAATAAAATCATAAAATATGTGATCATGAAAGTTTTATTGTTAAGCACACAGCCACACATTGGGCTATTTGTGCAGTGTTCATCTCAGGTGTCGAAATCCGTGTTATAATCCTAATTTCACAAACAACGTTTGAACAGAAATTCCAATGTTCGCTTAACTTACTTGGAAAATTTCTTCACAAATCAATCGATAATAAGCATGTTGATTGACTAACTTACGAACTGGAACACAGACTAACAGACACCCTAACTCTCATTAATTGACACTGAGCTGATCAATTCTAACTCTCTCAGTTTGTCATTTTTATATTGTTCTAGTTTTATACAAGTAAGTAGCGTCGAGAGTCTTAAACTGTCATGAAAGTTCTAGACTTCTCCAATCGTTATTCATGTAAAAAACGAACTCCATCTAGTGAAGAAAAACATTAAAATAGTAAGAAATATAGCCAACAACAGTATCGCCTTAAAATCTTCCACAGCACAGAGTTATGTTGTTCGATAAATGAATTTAATACTTTTTTTTATGGAAATAAACTATCAAGCTTATTTAGGGTGGGACATTAATTAGTGGTTAGTATGCTGGACTATCGATCGATAGTCCTATGGTTTGAGACTTGCTGACCCTTACTAAGACAGTGTCCATCATGACGAGGTTCAAAGTGCTAAACTTAAACAACTAAGAAGAAAAGAAAAAGCTCACAACAGCGGCTGTTATTACGGTCCCTAGACCATACTATTCTGCATAAGTGAGTGCTCTACATTGAGATTGGACTCTACCAAAGAAGACCCAGCCACCTCAGCATTGTGGCCCAGCAGCACTGCTACACAGTGAATGAGCAGGGTTACTCTAGTCCTCCCATGACGCTAGTATTGCTTCTAGTGCTGATGTTGCCTCCAATTGTAAATTGCTCCAGAAGAGAAGAATAAAGCACACACTTTGAATGTGGACTACACATTCACTATCGAGGTTCACTGTCGAGTGAACTGCTCGTATCTTGCTGTACAGCAAGATAGGTGAAACAGTCAGGTTTGCTAAACCGCACAGTAGATGCAATAGAATCGTCAACGAACTTTGACTATTGCTACTTGCACAACCCAAGACTAATGGAATACAATTCATGGTTGGCCACTGACTCAGGGATGTGCATCAGACAGCTTGTGTAACAGTGTTTGTGGTTATTAGCCCATTAGCAAGGCTGGGAGGAATTTTATACATGATAACCACTATAGAAAGACGACAGAGAACGATATTGATTGTTACAGGAGTGGTCAGGACATTGCTAAGTATCAGATGCTCTAAGTGAAGTCATCATTCTGACCAGTTTATATTGTATTCATCGTGGTAAATGGTGACAAACTAAGTTTGATTGTAGAACCACAATTCCAACTTCATCTAAGTTGTATGAGTGACAGGATGAAGGTAGTCGTTGATGATCTAGGTACTGGCAGAGGAATTCTGGGAATGGATGTACTGCAGAAGACAGTAGTTAGTCAGTTTATTCTATACAACAGGTAAATGGAGCTTCAGTGAAAAAGCCTTCTAGTGCTTGTGAGAATGGACCGAAGAACGTGGACAGCATGAGTGTATATTGAGGAGGGAGTCACAATACCTTCAATTATGTAGGTCATGTTTCGTGAGTTACTACAGATGATCTTGTGTTGACACCATGTAACATGGCCATAGAACTAGTGCATGAGATGAGCCGTTTCTTGTGCAGAAAGGAGGGCAACATTGGCTCAGACAGTCATCTGTCCAGATGAGGATGCGCTCCTGGTGAAGGTCTGCAATTATGGACAGTTGGCTATCCAGTTTCTGACTGGTATGGGCATCAGAATGGCATGTAAAACAGGGGTGTCTAAAACTAGTAGAGACATAAGGGACTTATTTAATGTGTCATGTCTGTGAGCAAGCACTCAGCTAGTTACACATCTGAAGTTGCTGGTTGAGGAGTAATATTAAATTGTATTCAACTCAGTGTATAGATCTGTTAGTTAAATATGATGATGCAATTGTGGGGCCAGGTGGCCAATTGCGTAAAAAGAAATCAATTGCCACCATATACCTACCATTAACGCACATTGAATTAATCTTTCCAGCCCAAGCATTCTGGTTCGCACTCAGAGAAAATGTGTAACATTAAATTGTGAAAAATATTCTATGATGTATCCCCACAAATGATTTTCTAAAATATAATAATAACTGAAATGTTGGCATTTTAAACTTTCTTTTGGTGTAAAATTTTTTCCAAAATCGAAACTTCAGCCCTAATTGTCAACTTTTAGTCTCCTTTTGGAATTTTTATTCAGGTCATGTAAAGATATTAATTTCCCATCCATGTAGAGACAGCTTGTCAATAGATGAAACAAATCCGGAAATGTATAGATTTAGAACCGATTTGTAGTTTTTTTATTCAATATTACCAACAGTTGATCTTCTTTCCAAAAAGGAATGGATGAAAATGATATGTTGAATCTTTTACATTTTCTCCAGTTACAGATTTTTATTTGTAAGTGAAAATAACTTCAAGTTACAAAAGTACGCTGGGACCAATGATGATGGTGTGGTCGAAATTAACATTTCTAACATTTCTTTAATGACACCTTTAGCTCTTCAGCACCTTAGGCTGAATATTGCACACGATCTCATACGGACATAGTATGTTACAAAATTAGAACTTAGAAAGAGTTAAGCCCATTGTGATGTGCCTAATGCAGGGATCGACCTCAGAAATTTAGCGTTATAGTGCCTCAAAGTTACTGCTGAGCTACCGGGGTCTCATATACGAAATGTCTTACTACTAAGTTGATGCTTGTTTGCTTACATTTCTGATCGTTTATTGTTATGTTCATTTATTTCCATGGCTGTTGTAAATTCAAAATTACATATTTTCAACATCATTATACAAACTAATGGGTTTGGATACAATATTACGTTATCTGTAGCGTAAACTGTTACATTAGTCAAATGTTATAATAAATTGAATATGTTTGCTTTTCATACAAAAATCCCATATTCGAGTACACGAATCAATTATACAGTGAGAGATAGTGTGCTATGTGGCGTAAGAGGCAAAAACACTAATAAGCCATAAATCTTGGTTATTATATGCTAATGTATTCTCAAGGTACCTGTTGTCATAAGGCTGTGAGCACAGTTTAAATGATGTTTTGAGTAATAGACATAATGATATAGGATATAATTAGTTGTTATACATAAATATTGTCTTTGTTACATCGTTCTAATAGTTATATTAAAGTGAGTTGGACATTACTTAGGGAAATATCGTTGACGGTGACAGAACCTGCCATTCTGCAGTCGCTTAAGTCATTAAGTATGTATTAAGAAAGTTAAATGCACCATTTTTCCACGATTAATATATGTTAATTCAGTGGCACGCCTATACAAATGCAAATTCTAGTGCAATAGACGATATACTAAGCATTAATTTATCTGGATCTCAGCGAACTCCTGACCATTAGAGAGTACAATGTCACCATGGGTACCTTAAGGCTGAAGTTTTACATAAATATGAACTTTGGCTTATGGACGATCTGAGGAGGTTAGAAGGTCAAAAGACGACCAAACAACTTTGTTGAATTGTGGGGAGCAAAGTAAGGCATTTTAAACAATATTCCACAAGCGTACCTTGATGAAACCATACCACGGAAACAAAGTGTAAATCTTTGTATGAAGCAAAAGAAAAACTTTTATACGAAATGCTAATGCATAGTACAACAAATTAGCTTTTCTTTTGTATTTTCTTTAATAATGTTTTATACCATTAATACTTTCACCATCTAGTTGTCATTATTCATTAATTGTGATTGCTCCATGTTTATTGTTTATGTGTTTCCATTATTGTATGGGAACTTTGTGCAGGTCAAGCCA
>NW_013675889.1:0-1744 GCF_000517525.1 Limulus polyphemus
GGACTTGTGTCGCTAAAGTTTCGTCGGAAACGAAGTTACGGAAAGTTGATTAGCAAACGGAGACGTAACACCTCCAACCACTGCTCTAATTTCTCTTCTCTTTCTTCTTGTTTCTTTTGCTGTTCTTGTATTGCTGCCATCAAATCTGCTAAGCTGTAGTTTGATTTGCCGATTCTCGTTTCCTTTTTTTTTTCTTTTCCATCCCACTTCTAACACCAATTTGTTAGGTATTTGTTGATTTGATAATTTCCTGTTGGTTTTTCTCGTTGGCTTATATTGTAAAAAAGAGTGCGCTTAGAACAATATTGAGTTTCCAGGAAAATTCGTGAACTATAGAGAACCTCAACACACATGCTCTCAGTGTCGCGTGACCTCCACTGTCGTGACGGTACTTTATTGTAAGTGTTAGAAACTTGCTTCTGGAATATACTCTATGAGATGTGCGTGACTTTTATTATTTTTCTATCATAGCTTAAGTGATGCTGCATCGTATATCTATTTATTTCAATGATTTTATTGAAAAATTAACTTAAATTAGATATATACTCTAGGAAAGAAGTTTATCCACGATTGTTAGGGTTAAGAGCGAACGAATGGTGAATGCAAGGTATTTTCATCATTTAGGCTTAGCACTTTGGACTGAAAGAGTTTGTGATTTTTATATTCTCTTGCCTTTAAGTTTGTAGTTTTAAGTTCAATAACTTAGCGTAATTTTCTATTTAGTTCATAATGATAATAATATGATTCAGTATTTCGAATGATAAACTTCTGAGATTTGTACTTAATTCTACTAGTACCAGTACCACAAGATTTTTGTATTTTCCTCTCTTTGTAGTAAGGCCCACACTTCTGTTGTTATTGTTTTAGAATTAAAAGTCTAACTGATATATATTGTTACGTCTCCGTTCATTCGTTAATTAATTTTCCGTAAATTTGTTCCAACGAAACTTTAGCGACACAAGTCCTTTCTTGAATAAAACTGGTTTATTCTTTCCGAATACAACTTTACAGATACACTTAATTTCAACAGTCGCTCTATAACAAACGTTAGAACGTCTCACGTGCTCGTGCTCAACAATACTCAGTTCAATTACACCATGTCCTGTCACATTGTGACCATCTTGTATATATCAGACTACCCCCAATCTAGTAGTCTCCCGATAATTCACGAAGGTTCAAGAAGGACGTGGCGTGATACTAGTCACGTGACCTCGCTGACGCAACACTGCCCCCTCCTTAGTATTGTTCGCCCCGAACAATAGCCACTTACATTAAACCAATAACAATTAAAAATAACTTAATTAAATGTACAGAATTACAAACACAAATTACAATTCAACAAAGTCTCATAATTTTACGGGACGTATCTTCTTCCGTACTGTTCTCTGTCTCATTGGCTTCTGCTTCACGTGGAGATTGGGGCAGAGGTTCAGCAATGTCAACGGCTACTCTTTCCATTGGTGCACCAACTTGATATAACTTCATTGGAGCACGTCCCTTATGCTTGGGTTCCCTTTTAGCACAACATGTTCTGCACCATTCTTCCACATCTTGTCTCATACCTATCCAGTAAAATCTGTGTCGTAGGTGACTCACTGTTTTCTTAACTCCGAGATGTCCTCCTGTTACAGTATCCTGGGATTGACGAAGCAAAACTTCCCGTAACTTTCTTGGTATAACCGTTTGCCAGGTCGTCACTTTCCCATCTCCGGAGACGAATACCATCTTCAAGCGTCAATTGGAC